>NW_027458216.1:0-108457 GCF_050624435.1 Tenrec ecaudatus
CACCTTTCATTCCGTTCCTCATGTCGTGGTGACCCCCCACCCAACCATAAAATGATTTTCGTTGCTACTGCATAGCTGTAATTTTGCTAGTTATGAATCAGGTGACCCCTGTGAAAGGGTCGTTTGGCCCCCAAAGGGGGCGCAACCCACAGATTGAGAACCCCTGCTCTAGAGTTATCTAGGCTTCCTATTATTTATTCCTAATGTAGAGCAGAACTACGTTCATGAATGTGATACTCATGCACACATAAATGTCTAAGAGAGTTGAAAGCTGAAGCCATCACCCCTCATTCAGCAATAAGCAAGGACATTGCCATATAGGTTGCACCTGACCCACTGACAACAAAGTGCACTCATCAAGGGGTGACTATGCGGCTTCATTTTCCTATTGGCAGCCGCCCTGGGTAAGATCAGACATGGGGCTGGAGAGAAGACTGTGGCAGCTCCAGAGCCCTCACCTTCTGGTTTACTTCCTCACAGGTGTGCATGCCCAGATGCAGTTAGTGCAGTCTGAGGCCAAGGTGCAGAAGCCAGGAGAGTAGGTGAAGGTGTCCTGCAGGACTTCCGGATACACCTTCTCCAGCTATGGTACTCATCAGGTGTGACAAGCACCAGGATAAAGCCTTTAGTGGATGGGCTGGATCAACACCCACGCTGGGAAGTCAACATATGTCCAGAGCTTCACACAGGGCTATGTCTTCTTGGATGGCTCAGTCAGCACAGCTTAGCTACAGATTGGCAGCCTGAAGTCCGAGGACACCGCATTGATTCCTGTGTGCGACACACGCTGTGAAAACTCACATCCTGATACTGTCAGAAAACCTGGGGGGTGGGTGAAAGCTATGCTCAGAATATTGACCTGAATCCTTATTTACCGGTTTTGCACTTAGTGATGAGAAACCAAGACAATAACTTCCTGTGAAATGAATAAAACTTTCCTGTGAAATAAAATCATCCCCTCAAGAGGGGAGGTTAAATTACCTTGGTATGTAGTCTTTGTGTGTAAGTACTTCCATCATCATCTGCAGAGACAGTGACAAGAACACAGTTATCCGCAAACGGACAGTTACAAAACAGAATACATGGCTGTCTATTACTCTGTGAGAAAGAGAGTGAGAGGAAGTCAATGTGATCCCCAACACAAAACTCCCTGCTGGGAAAGAGTTAAGCTGCAGGGGCGCTCAGGTTCCACAGATCACAGGATACGCCCTGAAGCAGGTGCAGATGGACAGTTTCAGGACTGGTTCCGGTTGGGGTCTGGGGACACTTCTCCATGTCACTGTTTTCCCCAAGGAATTTCTCTAATTGTATGGCTCCTGGTCTACCATTGATATCTATGAAGCAAAAAGTTGTAACAGGAGAAACTATTGCCCCATGCAAAGAACCAGTGTTTGATGAACCTTAGGAAATCAGGGATACATTTCCAAACTCATCGAGGGCACCTGGAGGCACTTGATGGTGAAAACAGTGAAGCACTGGAATACTAGTTGAAAGCTAGAAAACTGTTCTGTTGACCTGCTTCGGAAATAGCAGACTCGCTGTAGAGATCTCATTGTTTTACTCCAACTAGCACACTCTTGGAGTTACTGGCGGGAGTCAATAATGTCTAGTTAAGGGTCTGTAAGAGGTCAGAAAAGACTGACATTCACATCTGACCCTCTTCCCTTGAACACAGATGGGTCGTTGCTGGAGTCAACTATGACCTGGCATCCCTTTTTATCCTAGTCGGTTTTCTTTCTAGTTCAGCTGTGTTATCTCGTTTACGTTTGTTACACACTTTATGGTTCATGCTCTCAATGTAGACACATTCAAATTATCAAGACATCTGTACACATACACACACACACACACAAATACTGTATGCTACTCTGAGTTGTTCCAGTTCAAACAGCACGGTATATTGTTTGTTTCAGTTTGTACTATTGTTGTTAGATGCCATCAAGTGGCGTCTGTGCATCAGAACAATGTACTGCCTGGACCTGGGCCATCTTCACCATCTGTATTTGAGTCTGTTGTGGCAGCTACTGTGTCAATCCATCCCACTGGGGGCCTTATATTTCTTCACCACCGTATAGTTCACCAGTCATATGACATTCTCCAGGGACTGTTCGCTCTTGATCACATGTCCAAAGTACCGTATATACTTGAGTACCAGCCAAGCTTTACAGCACATTTTCAATGCAGTTTTTGTGGTAAAATTAGGTGCATCCATGAATATTCTGGTCGGATTATACTCGAGTATATACATGCTACATTGGATGATGTCCTGCCATGCTCACCTCTACAGAGAATTCTGGCTGCACTAGTTCCAACACCAGTGTGATTGTTTTTTCTTGGAATCTACTAGGTATTAAGTATTCATCACCATAATCATAATTCAAAGGTATCAAATATTTTCAGTTTTAATAATTTAAGGACAAGCAAAGACTTTTGCAGGTGTATATCATTTAAAATACTATGGCTGTGTCAAGTGCACATTATTCCTAAAGGTGACATCTTTATAATTTACACTGTAAAGATATCTTTTACAGTAGATTTACCAAATGCAATGTGCTTTCTAATTAAATACCTTGTGGGCCACAGTAAAATCAAATATTGAAGGACTTCATGGTTTGCTTTCTAGTGGCTGCATGAGTACACATATAAGTCACTGGAAATTCTAGTGTGGGAGGTGTTCTTTACCTCATTTGTTTTATTCATTCAATCATTTACTTATATGAAAGGCCTCGGAAATACTGATTTTTACACTTCACATTATAAATCAAAACTATGTTGTGTTTTGTTATTCGTTAAAGTTGTCCAACATTTTGTTGTATTGAGAACATTTGATTCCATTTCTCATTGGGCGTTTTCATTTATATAATTTTCAATTATATTGTACATGTGCAATGATTTCATATTTTGAGCCTTATAGCCATAGAAAAGGAATTTGTAAGGCAGAGAGCATGGTGCTGTGTGCACTTATGTTGCCTTTAGGTTTACAGTCTTTGGTCACCTTAGAGTTATGTATGTTAGCATGGTGTCCCTGCCAACTTCAGAGAGTTGTCTCATACATTTTTAATAATATCATTTTTAATTTGATTTCTATTGTAAGATCCCTAAGCTTTTATTTTTATATTTCCAAAGCTAAGGCTGACTCATTATGTTGTGAAATTTTCAGTGCTTTTATGAATCAAAATGTCATATTTATGCTATGGTGGTAACAAGTAGAAAGATTTTAGTACTGCAAAAAAGTGCCTATGCCTCCCCGATTGAACACCATATTTCCTAATTACTGACAGTCACTGATCGGTTTGTCATACCTGTATAGGATTCTCTTTTTAACAATTTTATTTCAAAGCCATATGATAAATTCTGTTTTTTAAGGTCTACTTCAAGTTAAGATTTATCTAAACATTTCCATGGGTTGAAAGCTCTTTAAAATAACATTATTTGTATTTATTGTATCACAGACTGTTTATTTATTTATATGCTGAAGGCCACGCTGGTCATTTCAAGCTGGGTTCACTGTGTATAGAGCTGCTATAATTCATTAGTGCACGGTTTCAGGGGGACATGTATTTTCAACTCATCGAGGCAACCACCTGGGAGCATGTTTCAGGATAAAATGGTAAAGCAATGAGAGGCTTTGTAAGAAACTGTCTGATTGTCTCTCAAAGTAGCTGAACCACTTTACATTCCAGCAATTGAGTCACGAGAATCCCTTGTCCTGTGCTCACTTGCGAGAAAATGACTTTGTAAGGTTTGGAGATGGAAAACATTTTATTTATTAGGTCAGTAAAATCATCTTCTTGTTTCATTTTGAATTTTCCAAAATGAAATTATTTGAATTTGAGTAATATGCCCATGTATTTATTTTTAGTTAAATTCTTCTTGGTTTGCATATTTGATCAGATATTCTGGATATTTTATTTTTATTTTTAAAACATATTTACATAAAATAATTTGCCATATTAAATTAAAGTTAATTGACATAGATTCTGCAAACCTTTACCAAGTATGTTGCATGCTTTTCATTCTCTTTTAAGGGACTTTTTTCGCCACAGTTAGAATTTTTTAAATCTTGATCTACCCTCGTGATCAATCTTTTATTATGTGTCCATGTTCTCATTGTGATGTATCTAAAAAAACCCTCTCATTACCAAGTGTAAACTCATTCATATTTTCTAATTTTATAGTCTTATTTACATTTTGGTCAGTAGTCCATATTATTTTATTAGTATTATTGCTATTGTTATTATAGATGCTGTGAGGTATGTGCAGGACCTCATATTGTTGTTGGACTGGAAAGGGTGTGGGGCAGGCTGTCATAAGCAGAGACCAGGTTGATTTGAGACATTCTAGGTTTATTCCTGCTAGGGCTTACAGAAGGAAACGCCCAGTGGACTGCTTCACAAATCCAGTGAGAATCAAACAAGTTATAGACCCCAAACTTCCTTTCAGGTTGCAGTGGGGGTTGGTTTACAAGTTTACAGTCATCAGAGGATAAAACGGAGCAAAGTTCACAGAAAGAATTTACATTTCCCCAAGGGATTACGACAGCATCAATTTCTGTCTTCATTACTCCAGGGACTGTCACACCATTACCCTCTAAGGTTTCAGTCTCCTTGCTCCTCTAAATGGTCATGCTTCCCCTTCCTGAATTAGGAATATCTGGAATAATGAACAGGCTTTTAACTAAGTTTAAAAGGAATTTAATGGAGGGGAAGGAGCTGTTATGTTCTTGATCCCTTTTAACAAACTAAATCTCAACCAATTATGATACATTTTCACTGTTGATTAACAACATGCTACCACTTCCCCTTTCCTATATCAAGAGGGATTTAATTGCTCCAACTGTTCCATTCAGGAGAAGATGTGGAAGAGTGCGTATGCTCATTGTGCCTCATTTTGTACCCAAACCATTATACCACAATTGCATTGAGTTCAGTGTGTATTTAGTGATAATAATGTCAACCCAGGTATTCTGTCATGACCTTACTAAGAAATTAATCCTGCTTTTAAAACACAGAACCTGTAATTCATTTTCTGATAAAGTGATATTATGCCTTTTATTATTCACCTCTATGTCATTTTAATGCTCTCCCTGGTAATTAACATATCTAAAGTGCACAAGTGAATTTGTATAGCTCAATGCATTTTAGCTCTGTATACACATAAGCTTTCTACTCCTATGAAGTGTTACAGTCTTAGAAACTCACAGGGGCAGTTCCACCTTGTCCCATTGGGTCACTATGAGACAAAATTGACTCGATGACAGAGAGTTATTTTTTTGTAAGCATGTATACAGTTCAGCACACACGGTCCCCATGCGTGTTTGACCACTCTCCACAACCTTACCCCATCCTGATTATCTTCATCTGATAATGATATTAACGAAGCTCAGGGTGGAGTTACCTCACCTTACCACCTGTGGCAATGACCAGGTCACAACCCATGGGTGGATGATCTACATGAGCACCCCTAGCTGGCCACACCGGGGGATCCCTCTTCTTACTTGTGAACTTTTGAGCAGAAGGAAGAACATTAACAAGGGTAGAAAATCGAATTAACCCAGAATTCTATTGAAGTTGAAGATGTTTGCTAATTTTCAAACACAACCTGTGAGTGGAACTCAGAGTGAGCCCAACACAAAGTTCCCATGCAGACAGGGCAAGTCTGGAGGGTGTTTAGGATGCTTGAAGTATAGGAACCCACCTAACCGAGGGTGCAGATGCAAGATCACTATTATTGTTCATTGAAACAGGGTTATTCTCACATAGCGGGGATTAACATAGAGCAGTGATTCCATTCCTATTTATTCCTTGAGTTTTCATAACTTGTAATCAATGATATTGCATTCCATTTTATTAATTAAGATACCGTGCTTTCTCAAGCAAAACAATATTCTGGTTGTTAGTTTTCATTAAGTCGGTTGTGAATAATAGTCTCTCTGTACAATACACTGAAACAGCGGTTTGTCCAGCACCATCCTCATAGTCTTTCCCATGTGTGAGAGCATTGTTGTAATCGCAGTCAATCCATCTTGATGGCCCTGTCCTTTCCCAATATTAGTGCCTCCTGATAATATATCCAAAGTTTGTGTGACAAACTTGTCATCTTAACTTCCAATGAGAATTCCGGATGTGCTGCTTCTGAGACAGGCTTTTTTTAAATGATAGAAAATGAACTCTGATCATATGAGAAGGCTGCTTTGTAAAAAGAGGGACACACCTTGCTCCCTCCCCTGCTCCATTCAGAAATATACTATTTAACATGCTCATTGTTGTATGAATCTTACCATACAGATTGGCGACACTTTTGAAGACATTGGAGTCTATGGTATTCTGTTTAGCATGCTAATCCAGAGACCAGAAATATGGGTTTATTTACAAGTTCAGCCCCTTTGCATGCCTGGGAATACTTAACAGTCTGACTTTAGGCGAACACAAGGGGGTGATGATTCTGCTAGCATATACATATAACTTATATTAGGTTCGTTTAAATAATAAAATTAAAAACCATGAAAGGAAGGTCATCAGATGCCCCAATACTCTCAATATATATTCAATTCTTTTTTTTCATTCATCTACATTCCTTGTATGAATATACGGTATTATACTGTGCCAGAATTTTGTATGGATTTTTGTAAGTATAAGTTTTCCAAGATGTTGTCTCCTGGGTATTATGTGTGTTGTAGTTGTTGTTTTATTGTTAGGTGCTGTTCATTCAGGTCCAACTCATAACAATCATAGACACAAAAGAACAAAACACTGCCCAATTATGTGTCATCCTCAATATAATTCTTAAGTTTGACCCCATTATTACAGCCACTATGTCAGGCCATCTCAACGAGGGCCTTACTTTTTATCACTGTCCTCTACTTTGCCAAGTATGATATGTTATCTCACTCCCTTTTCCAAGGACTGGGTTCTCTTGATATCATGTGCAAAGGGAGTGAGGTAACATATCGCCATCCTTGTTTCTAAGGAGCATTCTTGATTCATTCTTCCAAGAAAGATTTATTGGTTTCTTTGGCCAAATCAAAAGCAAACTCACTGCCATCATGTTAATGCTGACTCATAGCAAGTCCCTGTGGGTCCCTGTGGATATCCAAGACTGTAACTCTTTATAGGAGTAGAAAGTCCAGTCTTTCTCTTAAGGAGCCATTGCTGGTGGTGCAGGCGCACTGGTTAAGCATTAGGCTAAGATCACATGGTCGGTTCCTTTGACAGACCATGGTAATGCCAATATTCCTTGACAGCACCACAATTCAAATGCAATGTTTATAAATCCTATTTAGTCAACGTTCAATTTTCATATGCATATGAAGCAATTGAAAATACCAAATACCATCATCTGAGTTATTCTTGGTATGATGATACCTAGCAGTAAATTTGTTTTTGGCAAAGACATGTTTACCAAATATAGTAATATTTTTGGTCATTTGGAGGTTGTGTGACAACAATGGTATATTCACATGTGTAAATATAGACTAATGTAGGTGTCATGAATCAGAAGAGTTATGGCCTGGTTTGTAGTGAATATTTTAATTTATTATCTATTTATATACCTATTTATCCTCCTGTGGATCCTACATGGTTTGTCTATCTCTCCCTCTCTTTGGATATCTCTATCTATCTATCACTGGAAATAAGAGTCCTTGATCTGTGGCTGCATAACGCTCCCTGAACAGAATGTATCCGGGTGAAACAAAGAGCTCAGGGAGAGGAAGTTATCATAAGGGCACTGCCAGCATCATTGTTTGAGTGAGAGGAGCAGGCCTAGGGACCTCACTTTATCCTGTAGGCCTTTATGTACAAATGCACTTCCCACATGCAAATACCTCTTAGGCAGCCAGATGAAACCACAGCATGAACACACTTAAATTCTGACTCCTTCTCACCCTGGTGCGTGTTCCCTGGGTATCATGGATCTTATGGACATGAAGGTCAATCATGTGTGGGTTCTCCTATTTATCGTGGCAACTCCGGAAGGTGAGTGCTTCAGGGACTCATACATGAAGTCTGGGGATGCAGCATCTGACACATGACTCACTGGGATTCTCTTTATCCCCAGGTGTCCTGGCCCAGGTGCAGCTATATTAACCAGTATCATTTATTATCAAAGCTAAAAATATTCCAAATATCAAAACTCATTATTCCTCTGTGGGTTTCTGAGACTGTAACTGTTACAGGAGTAAAAAGCCCCTTCTTTCTTCTGTGGTGCAGCTGGTGGTTTCTAACTGCTGACATGCAGCCCTCATCCCAAAGCATAACCACTCCATCACCAGTGATCCTTGTGGAAATATTAATGCAGGAAAATATTCTCATGTGAATCCAGATTTTTCTCCAAGCCATCAGATAGCTGGCCAATGTATCATTCCAGGGAATGCTCACGAATACACATTTACGTAACAATCTTAACTTAGAACTAGATACTCTTGCCCATGTTGGTATTGTTGGGTACCCTTGAGTTGGTTTCAACTCCCAGAGAGCCTATGTACCACAGGATGAAATACTGCCCAGAAGTGCACTATCCTCACAGTCATTCCTCTGTTGCACCCATCATTGCAGCCTGAGTGACAATCCACTTCCTTGAAAGTCTCTCCCTTGTTCATTGTCATTCTGCTTTACCAAGCACAAGACCATTCTCTGGGTACCAGGTCCTCATGATGACATCCCGCAATAAGTGAGATAAAGTCTTACGTGAATGCAAGAAATATTCAAGATGTGCTTAATCCAAGACAGACCTGCTTGTGCTTTAGGCAGCCCGTGATATATTTAATATTATTCTCTAACACCATTACCCAAACGAACCAATTCTTGGATATTGCTAATAGGGTGTTTGGCCATTATTGGAGTCACTCTTAGTTTCCACAACCACGGAAGGTGTTTCTGGTATTACAGACAGTGCCCTGGGTTGCTATTAAAATTTCACATCCAGGATTACTTTGAGTCTCTAACAGCCATCCTGTGCCCTAACCTTGGATGCTTACAGCTCTATAAATAGGTGACAAGACTTTTACTACCAATAATTAGCCAAGACACAGAGAACTTCAACATAATAACGCTGATAAAAACAGTGTATTATGATATACATTTCCTTTTGCTAGGTGTGTTTCCCTCATAAAACATATACCCTAACCCCTTGCACTGTCATTCCACCTGGGAAGAATGCCATGTGTTATTTATTCATTTTTGATGGTGTTAAGTGATTCAGTTCTCAGTGATTCAATGGAGAACAGAACTAAATAATACCTAGTTCAGCCACATAATCACCATTAATATTTTGAGCTCCTTATTACAGCCACTGAGTCAATACATCTCATGATGTGCCTCCTTCATCACTGATTCCCCTGCTTTATCGTGGATGAAGTCTTTCTCAAGGGACTGGTGTCATGATAGCATGTCCGAAGTACAGGAAACAAGATCTCACTGTCCTTAATTCTGAGGGACTCTCTGCCTCTACTCCCTTCACAACAGATCTGTGTGTTTTATTGTCAGCCCACCCAGGCACTTTCAACATTCTTTGCAAGCACCATAAGTCAAAAGCCACCATTGTTTTCTATGGCCCTTATTATTCTTATTCCAGAGTTTATATTCATATAATAATATGGAAAACATCATGATGTGGGTTCTCAAAGTTATATTAAAAAAACCTGTCATGTACGACTCTTGGTGTAGAAATAGAAAGAGACGTGATGCTGTGGCGGAAAAAGTATTATGTTGCTCAACACAAGATCCGGGATTCAATCCAGGCAATGGTTCCTCCTGAGTCAGATCAGGTTGTCTACTCCTGTAAATATTTCCAGTCAGAGAAAGCCTAAGGAGCAGTTCTAATGAGCCTTAGAGGGGTCCTGTGAGTCACAGTAGATGCACTTGCAGTGAGTTTCACTTTTGAGGATAAGACTGCCCATATTTCTATCTCAATTGCTTGATTTACTAATTTTCCCTCAGTGTTGAAGAATATGTGGTCTGTTAATAGCTCTCAGACCTCACAATGAATAAATTAATGTGTGAATTAGTGGATGCATTTGTTCAAATTAAACAATGCAGGCACACTTTAACCTTGGTGATTTTATTATTGCAAATGTTGGATTCTGGGGAGGCTACAAATTCAATGTATAACCTGTGGGTCAGACACATCACTCCCATCTTTGACATCTGAGTGTCATCAAACTAGTTCAAGTACAGTCTTTGGGGTCTCTTCCTTGTGGACCCGTGGATCATGCCCATTAACATGCTATTCAGTCCCCACCTCTTATACACCCCCTTTTGCCCCCAAATCACAGGATCAGAGCCTACTGAATCAGGGAATCTTTGCCACAGAAATGTCTGCCTCTTTTCTCCTTTACCTTCTGATGATGCCGAGTGTCCCATCTGGCTGTGTCCTAAAGTTTCAATCCATTAATTTGCAAAGGGACAATATTTTTGAAATTGCCTTCTGAGATCTTCGACCTTGGATTAATTAAGTAGACTCTGTTGTCTGACCATTGACTGTGTATATAGATAAATCCATTCTGGTATCTTCTCTTGAAACTGGCTAATTCACACCCAGAAAACCTAAAACATAAGTGAGTCTTTGTTCTGGTGGACATATCTGGAGGAGTGTCTTAGGGATTCAGAGACAAAAGTCTAGAGATAATCCACTTGAAAATATGGCTCAGGATGATTGTCCTTTGTCCCATAGATTGATCTCAGGTGCAGTTATAGGGACTTCCCTCCCATGCCACCAGTTCTCAAACATTCAACTTCCTGCTGATGAGTCGATTAAGACTCATAGCAGCCACCCAGGACAAATCATAACTGTCCCTTTGGATTTCTGAGAATACAACTTTTCAGGATAAGAAAGCTGCATCTGTCTCCAGAGGAGTAGATGGTTGTCTTGAACTGTAGAACTTGCAATTAATAGTGTACTGTGCAATCCCCTACACAACAGTATCTCCAAGATATGGACGGGTAGTTTTGACTGTGCTTATTCTGAGTCTATTTCATTTCTTTTAAAACTTGATGGGCAATTTATTTTAAAACTTAGAGAGTAATTACTATGTACTTAAAGAAAGGTGCGGGGATCTGAACCAGAATTTCATCACAATTATGGATCACTTTGGGTGTGTTTTTTTTCTCTCACAAAGTTAAGAATTCCTGTTCATGAACATGACCCCTTTTTCTAATTAGGTGTGTATCTTTTGGTATCTTATAGTACTGCTTTTTAATAGTTCTATTTGTACAATATTCTTGCTTCTATGCTTAGGTTTATTCCCATTTATTTTACTTATAGTTGGCTATTGTAAATGGTAGCATTCTTGATATCCTTTTGAGAGCTTTCTCTATAGGTATGTGGGAATCAAACTTATTTTTCTTTTTTTTTCTTTAAACAATTTATTGGGGCTGATACAATTCTTTTCACAGTTCATACATATACATACATCAATTGTATAAAGCACATCTGTACAGTCTTTGCCCTAATCATTTTTTTCTCTTTTCTTCTTTTACATTTTATTAGGGACTCAAACAACTCTTGCCACAATCCATACATATACATACATCAATTGTATAAAGCACATCCATACATTCCCTGCCTCAATCATTCTCAAGGCATTTGCTCTCCACTTAAGCCCCTTGCATCAGGTCCTCTTTTTTCCCCCCTCCCTCCCCATTCCCCCCTCCCTCATATGCCCTTGGTAATTTATACATCGTTATTTTGTCATATCTTGCCCTATCCGGAGTCTCCCTTTCCCCCTTCTCTGCTGTCCCTCTCCCAGGGAAGAGGTCACATGTGGATCCTTGCAATCAGTTCCCCCTTTCCAACCCACTCACCCTCCACTCTCCCAGCATCGTCCCTCACACCCTTGGTCCTGAAGGTATCATCCACCCTGGATTCCCTGTACCTCCAACCCTCATATGTACCAGTGTACAGCCTCTGTCCTATCCAGCCCTGCAAGGTAGAATTCAGATCATGGTAGTTGGGGGGAGGAAGCATCCAGGATCTGGGGGAAAGCTGTGTTCTTCATCGATACTACCTCACACCCTAATTAACCCATCTCCTCCCTAAACCCCTCTATGAGGGGATCTCCATTGGCCGAGACTTGGGCCTTGGGTCTCCACTCTGCACTTCCCCCTTTATTTAATATGATATATATACACACATACATATATACATATACACATATATACACATACATACACACACTTATATCTTTTTTTTTTTTGCATGATGCCTTATATCTGGTCCCTTGGGCACCTCGTGATTGCACTGGCCGGTGTGCTTCTTCCATGTGGGCTTTTTTGCTTCTGAGCGAGATGGCCGCTTGTTCACCTTCAAGCCTTTAAGACCCCACACACTATCTCTTTTGATAGCCGGAAACCATCAGCTTTCTTCACCACATTTGCTTGTGCACCCATTTGTCTTCAGCGATCCTATCATGGAGGTGTGCAGTCAATGATATGATTTTTTGTTCTTTGATGCCTGGTAACTGATCCCTTTGGGACCACTCGATCATACAGGCTGGTGTGTTCTTCCATGTGGACTTTGTTGCTTCTGAGCTAGATGGCCGCTTGTTTATCTTCAAGCCTTTAAGACCCCAGTCACTATCTCTTTTGATAGCCGGGCACCATCAGCTTTCTTCACCACATTTACTTGTTCACCCACTTTGGCTCCAGCCGTTGTGTTGGGAGAGTGAGCATCATAGAGTTCCAATTTAATAAAAGAAGGTATTCATGCATAGAGGGAGTGTTTGAGTAGAGGCCCAAGGTCCTTCCGCCACCTTAATACTTAACCTATAAATATAGACACATAGATCTATTTCCCCATCCTCCTATATATATTTGCATGTACATGTCTTTGTCTAGACCTCCATGAATGCCCTTTGACTCCTAGCTCTTTCCTCCATCTCCTTTGACCTTCCTCCTGCCCTACTACCATGCTTCATCGCCACCTGGGCTAGAGTATACCTCTTCTCTAAGCAACCTTACCCTTGATCATTTCCCACCAGGCCTGCCACTCCCCCTTCTCTACCATTTGGGGTCCCATGTTTTTCCCTTGTCCCTGGGTTTGTTAACACCACTTCCTAACCCCCCCTACCCCCCACCCAAAGTCCCCCCGGAACTGTCGGTCCCGTTGTTTTTCATCCAGATAGTTCATCCAGCCTGTCCTATTCAGACAGACCTGTGGAGTCACTAACATGCACGAAAACTAGACAGAGGAACACAAAGCAACAGTATACAACCAGACAACAAAACAACCAAAACAAACCACTGAAAAAGAACAGAACAAAACAGTTCACAAGAGAAAAGCTTGTAGTTAGTTCAGGGATTGTTTGCTGGCCCTTAGGAGCGTTTTCCAGTCCAGTCTGTTGGGGCACCACGCCCTGGCCCCAAAGTTCACTTTCAGCATTCCCTGGGGACCTTGCCACTCCATTCCCTTGCTGTTCCGCTGCACTCCCCCAGTGATTTGCCTCGGTGTGGTGGGATCAGGTCAGGTGCAATTCCCACACTGTGTCTCCGGTGCTGTCCCCTGTTTCGCCCTTAGTCACTGAGAGGCATCATGTCTCATAGTAGGGCCAGCCATGTTGTTCTCTGTGGACTGGCTGCTTTACTCAGGAACATCATCATCATGGCCTGGTGGGCCAGGCTGTGCTCCACTCTCTCCTCCTTCCCCTTCATCTGCTCCCGTGTGCTCTGATCAAATATGTCCATCTCCCATAGCTGCAGAGTCAATGTCGTCCTTTGGAACAAATTCTTTTCGGGGGAGGGGCAGGAATCCACTTAATTTATGGTGCTGGGGCCAGCCTCCCAGACCTCTCCACCGGTTCCCTCCTCCACGCCGGGATATTGCATTCACACCTTGCGACACTGGGTTGAAGTCTGGTCCCACTTTCCCTGTGGAGATATAAACCATACCCTCCCCTTGGGTAGATTAATGCCCCATTTCTGTCATGCTGATTGTACTTACCTCAGGGGACTCATGTTGTACCTGTCCCTTTGGGTCTGGCTTACCTCGCTTAACATAATTCCTTCCAGCTCTTCCCATGAAATAACGTGTTTCATGTGCTCATCGGTGCTTTTTAGTGCTGCATAATACTCCATTGTGTGTATGTGCCAAAGTTTGCTAATCCACTCGTCTATCGATGGAAACTTAGGCTGTTTCCAAGTCTTTGCTATTGTGAATTGTGCCGCAATAAACATTGGCGCGCATATGACTGGTCGTGTTTTATTTGCTGCTTCAACCGGGTATATGCCCAGTAGAGGGATGGCTGGGTCGTAAGGTAGATCAATTTCCATTTTCTTTAGGTATCGCCAGATTGCTTTCCACAGTGTCTGTACAAATCTGCACGACCACCAGCAGTGGAGGAGGGTTCCTATTTCACCACAGCCCCTCCAACACTTGTTGCTCTCTGATTTACTGATCTGAGCTAGCCTGAGGGGTGTTAGGTGGTATCTCATGGTTGTTTTGATTTGCATTTCTCTTATGGCAAGGGACTTCGAGCACTTTCTCATATATTTATTGGCCATATTGATCTCCTCTCTAGTGAAAGTTCTTCTCATTTCTTTTGCCCACTTCCTTAGGGGGTTAACTGTTTTCCTCTTTTTGCAGGTCATGATGGTGTTGTAGATTTTAGTAATGAGCCCTTTGTCTGACGTGTCATTACTAAAAATCTTCTCCCAGTCTGTGGGTTGCCTTGTCACCCTCTTGGCAAAGTCTTTCGAGGTGCACAGGTGTTTTATTCTTATTAGATCCCATTTGTCGATTTCCAGATCACCTGTGAGTGTCCCCTTCCCTGTTGCAGTGAGCCTATGTGCTCCCTGGGCCAGTGCTCTGAGATTAGTCCCGATTCCCTCCTTAATGGTCCTGATGGTTTGGGGTTTGACTTCTAGATCTGTGATCCACCTTGAGTGTATTCTTGTGCATGGGGTGAGGTAGACGTCTTGTTTCAACTTTCTACATGTGGATATCCATTGTTTCCAGCACCACTTATTAAAGTGGGCATCTGCTTCCCACTTGACGTTTTTGGGACCCTTGTCGAAGATCAGTTGTCTATATGCTGATGATTTTACTCCTGGGCTTTCTATTCTTTTCCACTGGTCTGAGTGTCTATCATTGTGCCAGTACCATGCTGTTTTGACCACTGTAGCTGTGTAGTAGGCATTAAAATCAGGTAGGGCGAGTCCTCCAATTGTGTCCTTCTTCTTGAGGAGTTCTCTGCTAATTCTGGGTTTCTTCCCTCTCCATATGAAGTTGGTGGTCAGTTTTTCCAATTCTTTGAAGAAGGTTGATGGTAATTGGATTGGTATAGCATTGAACTTGTAGAGTGCTTTAGGAAGAACTGTCATCTTTACTATGTTCAGCCTACCTAACCATGAGCAGGGGAGCTTCATCCATTTGTGAAGGTCACTTTTGGTTTCCTGTAATAGGGTTTTATAATTATGCTTATATAGGTCTTTAGTATTTTTTGTTAAGTATATTCCTAGGTATTTCAGTTTGTTCTTGGCTACTGTGAAGGGTACTTCCCTCTTAATCGCCTCTTCCATGGCCCTGTCCGATGTGTATAGAAACCCTACCGACTTCTGTTTATTTATTCTTGTATCCTGCTACTCTTCCGTATTCCTCTATTGCTGTAAGTATTCCAACTGTGGAGTTTGGGGGGTCTTCAATGTATAGGATCATGTCATCTGCAAATAACGATAGTTTCACCTCCTCCTCTCCCAACTGGATCCCTTTGATGTCCTTCTGCTGTCTTATGTTGTTAGCCAGAACCTCCAAAACGATATTGAATAGAAGAGGGGACAGGGGGCATCCTTGTCTTGTACCCTTTTTCAGTGGTATTGTTCTTGTCTTTTCTCCATTGACTATGATGTTGGCTGTTGGTCTTTCATAGATAGCTTGTATGAGCTTGAGGAACTTACCTTCCAATCCTATCTTCATGAGTGTTTTGATTAGGAATGGATGCTGGATGTTGTCAAATGCTTTTTCTGCATCTATGGATATTATCATATGGTTTTTATCCTTTTTCTTCTCGATGTGGTGTATGATATTGATGGATTTTCGGATGTTAAACCATCCCTGCATCGCTAGGATGAATCCTACTTGGTCGTGGTGAATGATATGTTTGATGTTCCTTTGTATTCTATTGGCCAATATTTTGTTAAGGATTTTTGCATCTATGTTCATTAGAGATATTGGTCTATAATTCTCTACACCTGTGGGGTCTTTTCCCTGTTTGGGTATCAAAGTAATGCTGGCTTTGTAAAATGAGTTTAGGAGCTTGCCGTTCTTTTCTATGTTATGGAATACTTTGTGGAGGATCGGTGTCAGCTCTTCCCTGAATGTTTGGTAAAATTCTGCTGTGTAGCCATCTGGCCCTGGGGCCTTTTTCCTTGGTAGGTTTTTGATGACACTCTCTATTTCTTCCTTCGCTATGGGTTTGTTGAGGTTCTTGATCTCTGTCTCAGATAATCTAGGGAGAGATTGTTTTTCTAAATATTTATCCATGTCTTCCAGGTTTCTGAATTCATTAGAATACAAACCTTCATAGTACTTTGTGATTATCCTTTTTATCTCATTGGGGTCTGTTGTTATTGCCCCCGATTCATCCCTCATCCTGGCTATTGATGATTGCTCCTTTCTATCTTTGGTAAGCTTTGCCAGGGGAGTGTCAATTTTATTAATTCGTTCATAAAACCAGCTTCTAGTTGCGTTAATCCTTTGCATTGTTCTTTTGTCTTCCCACTGGTTTAACTCCGCCCTGATTTTTATTATTTCTTTTCTCTTGCTATTGGAGGGGTAGTTCTGTTGACTCTGTTCTAGTTGTTGGAGGTTTTGTGTTAACATATCTGTCATACGCCTTTCTTCTTTTTTCATGTATGCATTCAGTGATATCAAGCTACCTCTGATAACAGCCTTTGCAGTGTCCCATAAGTTTTGATATGTTGTATGCTCGTTCTCATTAGTTTCTAGAAATTTCCTGATATCCTCTCTGATCTGGACCTTAACCCATTCATGTCGCAGGAGATCGTTGTTTATTCTCCAATTGGTGGCCCTTGCTTTTCTGGGTGCCCTCCTATTAATCTCCAGCTTTATGGCATGGTGGTCTGAGAAAGACGTCTGGATAATATCTATGTGTTTGAATTTACTCAGGCTGGCCTTGTGCCCCAGCATGTGATCTATTCTTGAGAAAGATCCGTGTGGATTGGAGAAGAATGTGAAACCTTTTGCTTTTGGATGAAAGGCTCTATAGATGTCTATCAGGCCCTGTTGCCTAATTACATTGTTTAGCTCTCTGGCCTCTTTGCTGAGCTTCTTTCCCTGTGACCTGTCTTTCTCTGATAGTGGAGTGTTGAAGTCCCCCACTATTATTGTTGTTTCCGTGATTTCTTCTGTCATTTTTTTAATAGTTTGTTTGACGAAATTTGCCACACCATTATTAGGTGCGTAAATATTCAGTATGCTTATTGCTTCCTGGTTTACTGAGCCTTTGAGCATTATGTAATGTCCCTCTTTGTCTCTTTTTATGTTTTGGATCTTGAGATCCATTTTGTCGGAGATTAAGATAGCCACTCCTGCCTTCTTGGAGTTACCATTTGCTTGGTAAACTTTCTGCCAGCCCTTTATTCTCAGCATATGCTTGTCTGCTTGCTTAAGGTGTGTCTCTTGCAGGCAGCAGATTGATGGGTTATGTTTTCTAATCCAATCCTCCAGCCTCTTTCTTTTAACATATGAATTGAGCCCATTTGTATTCAGAGTGATTATTACAATCTATGGCTTCATGGTTGCCATATTCTGTTTTGTGTTTTGGGTCTTTACCTATCTTCCTTCATATCAGTGTACTGCGTTTGAGTGGAGGGTTTCTATCCTGTCCTCTTTTCTATCTGAGACCGTGTTGTCCTGGTACGTGTTGCTGGCATGTTGGCTTCTAGATGGAGATGGGCTATATGGTGGTCTCCTGGTGGTTCTAGTTGGAGCTTGATCTTCTGGCCATAGTGAGTCAGCCAGTACGTTCTGCAGGGTCGGGTGACTTGCAGTATATTTTTTGAGTTCTTCCTTGTCCTGGAAGACCCTTATCTTACCCTCTATCTTAATGGATAACTTGGCAGGGTATAGGATTCTGGGGGAGGCATTTTCATCTTTCAGTTTTTGGAAGATGTTGCTCCATTCTCTCCTCCTCTTCATGGTTTCTGCTGATAAGTCTGAGCATAACCTTACCTGCGCTCCTTTGTATGTGACTGTCTTCCTTTCTCTTGATGCTCGTAGAATTTTCTCTTTTTCCTCTAAGTTGGATAATTTTACAATTATATGCCTTGGCGTGTTCTTCTTGGTGTTTAGCTTAGCCGGCGTCCTCTCTGCTTCCTGTATGAGAGTCGGATTCTCCTTTGTTAGGTTGGGGAAATTTTCTTCCAGGAATTCCTTTGCTATCTTGGCGGTCGATTTGTGTGTTATGTTGTGTTCCGGTAGACCGATTATTCGAATATTATTCCTCTTCATAGCATCTGTCATTGATATCAGGCTGTCTTCTGTTTCTTTAATTTTCCTATCTGATTGTTTTTCTCGCTTGCTTCGTTTGGTTTGAGCGTCCTCGAGTTCACTGATACGGTTCTCAGCCTCCTCAAGCCTAGATATAGCTTCTGTGACCTTTTGTGTGGCCTCTGCTACCTCCTCTGTTAGTTTCTGCAGTTCCTTTTGGTGGATAGTATTCATCCCCTCTATTGTGGACTTCATCCCCTCTATTGTGCATTTCATCCCTTCTATCGTTGCATCCTTATTTTGGTTTGCTTCTCTTAGCTCCTGTATTACTGCAAGCAGAGTTCTGAAGATTTCCTTTTGTGGCTGATCTATATCTGTTTCTTCTATGAGTGACGTTAGGTCTGTTAAAGTGCCTCGTTTCTCTGATTTTTTTGTTGGGAGTGATGTGGTCTGTTGATTTTTCCTTGATCCTTTAATAGGCCCCATGCTTCTGGGAGACAGGAGTAACCTTATTGTGTGGAGGCTCAGGCCACTGTGCCATCTCCAGGGGTGGCTGGGGCGGGCTGCGGCAGGCTTAGGGCTGGCACTGGGGACCCAACAGGGCCCCAGGTGGTGAGAGCTGGCTGGAGCTCACTGACGGCTCCTCAGGGACTGCAAAGCCGAGACCCAGGCTCCACTGCAGGTGGAATGTTTGATCTGCCCGGGCTGTGAGCGGGCGCGGGGAGGCCCCTCGGATAGCTGCGCAGGCAGCTGCGTGACACTTCAGGGAACAATGGTGTTCGCTCTCCGCCCTTTTGGCGCGAAACCGCAGGGGCAATGGCGCCCTTCCTCCGCTCAGGCTCAGAGTCGCCGCTGCCGGGGTCCCCGCAGCACCCTGGGGAGGGCACCTACTCTTGTGCCTTGTGCAGAGAGGGGCCCTTGGTGGGCAGACTCAGCAGTGTGGGGCGCAGCGCTCCGCGGAAGCTCAGGGTCCGGGACAGGCGCGGGTTGGGCTATGGCTCCTGTTGGCGGGAAGTGCTCAGCGCAGGGTCCCCGCCAGGAGTGGAGCTGGCGCTAGGCTGCCAGGGGCGGGCGGGGGCGGGCGGGGGTGGGAGGCCGGCGCACGGAGGGCAGGTGGAGGGGTCCGCGGCAGCGGTGCGGGTGGATGGTCCCCCGTGGGGGTCGCCAGACAACCCGCGGGTCTGCTCCCCTGAGCTTGGATGAATGGAGGGAGGGACGTGGGCCCGAGGGCAGATGACTGCCCTGCGGGGAGAGGGGAACTGCGGGAGAGGAAAGCTTCTCTCCCAGTGGGGATCCGCGAGTGGGGAGTGGGCCGCTGGAGTAGGGGAGCGTGACCTGCTGCGCCTGTCTAGGCAGGGCAGGCAAGCGGCTCTGGGCTGGCGTCCGGTTTGGGGATGGAGCCTTGGCCGGTCGCCAGTGAGCTCACGGCAGCTTAGTGGCCAGAGATGTCCCACTAGTCCGGTCCTCTTTCACCTAGACCCCTGCTCCGGACAAATACGTGGGGTAGGACTGGGGTGCTGTCCCAGGGGGATATTTCACTCACCAGACTCTTACTATTCAGCTACCTGGTCGCCAATCCCGCTTTGTTTGGAGGAGCTCTCAGAGTATGCCGGTGTCCCTGTCGGCCATCTTCCCCAGCTCCCAAACTTATTTTTCTATGCTGACCT
This sequence comes from Tenrec ecaudatus, assembly GCF_050624435.1. Taxonomy (NCBI): domain Eukaryota; kingdom Metazoa; phylum Chordata; class Mammalia; order Afrosoricida; family Tenrecidae; genus Tenrec; species Tenrec ecaudatus. Next base: position 20,109 of record NW_027458216.1, read on the forward strand.
TATAACCTGTGAAATTGCTTAACCTTTCAATTAGTTCCAATAATTTTCTACTAGGATTTTTGGGTTTTCTATGTTTAGAGTAATATAGTCAGCAATTATAGAGGGTTTTACTTCTTTGCTGTCATTTTGAATGCCTTTATTTTACATTATATGATTGATAGCTATAGTTAAGGGTTATAGCACCATGTGAAACAAGATTGGTATTAAATGGTATCCTTATATGGTTCCAATTTGAAAGGTGAATGCTTTTGTTTCCTCTCCATTGAGTGAAATGTTTGTCATTGACATTTCACTTTGCTGTTTTGAGTCCGATTAAATCTGTCTGAAATCACAGCAACACTAGATAAAACAGAAAGGAGCATAGGTCTTACTTCATCCTCACAGTTGTCATGTATGAGGCCTTTGTTACAGTTACTGTGCCATTCTATGATGTTAAAGGTCATCCTTATGCATTATCAAGCACAATATCTGGAAACATGTTAAAAGTCTTGAGATGAAGTAATCACACTCTTACTAGTTAGAATTAAGCATTATAATGTCAAACATTACGCTCACTGTCATGGGATTGGAATATCATGGCTTTCACACTCAGAGATGGAGGTGAGCTGGACTAGTGTGCAGCTGCATCATGATGTGAAACTTAAATTGGTCTGCTAACCTCCAGTAATGAGATAACTTTGTTCTGGAATGATCATGCTCAGGTAATGCCATACCCATCTGCATGCAAAACTGAACTAATTCAAGGAATTCCCATGGCAAAATATTAGCTTGTCATGTGCTTGAATTCCTGGATCATATGGAAAATCAAGAATCATTTTTGAAAAAGCTTATTCTCCTCAGCAAATTCTGGCCCAGAGAGGTCAAGTGACCACCAACTTGTGCTTGAATTTCCCCCATTGACATATGCAGTTTAACCATACAGTAAATGACTGGTGTCAACTCTAAGAATGGAGAAAAATGTTTGTGATCTTTGATATCAATGAGAACAAAATCTAAATGGGCATAACATTTTTAACATGTATAACTAGAGATAGTGCTAGTGATTTTATGGGCAATAATATGAAAAATATTCCAAATTCAGAAAATATGTGAGTGTTGGTATTAAATTCAAGGTTGTGATCCCTGAGCAGTTTGTGGGGAATCATAAGTAAAGCATAAATAGAGAGGAAGACTTTGGTTGTATGTGCTCAAATTTCAGGTGACCCAGAGTCCTCTGGGTAAGGGACATTTAAAAATGTCTGTGCTTATTCCACAAATTTTGAGGACCTGTATGGACTTCATTTAATCCAGAGTGCCTTTAGGTCTCAACTCAACATATTTTGGTTCAAGATATGAAATACTGTCCTTGGCTCATATCCTTACTTTGCCCTATTAAACAATTATTTCCCACTCCCTTCTCTGATGTAACTTTTCACTTTAAGTCATGGTACTTGACAGGTTTTACACTCTTTGGAATGCTCTCTGCCAAACAAATGGTTTCTCTTCAGAATCTTGCAGTTCTTATAGAGTACAGAGTTACAACCTTGTCTTTTCTGGGGCTCAACTTTTCTGGGTAGCAGCTTCTTCTTACACTGAGGTTTTCCTTAGCTATCAGGTAGTGGGATGTAGTGATAGTGGTGCTTGTAAGAGCGGTGGGGTTTGTGATGATCATGGCCCAAATCTGGAAATGACCGTGCTGATTCACATCAGTAGGAGGCCAATGCCTACTGGAGACATCCTGCCAGAGCCTCAGGGCATCTGTGCCTTAATAAAATACAGAGTCCGAAGTGGAGGACATCTTGTAGACCCCACATCTGGCTTATGACCACCTGACCTTAGGGATATGGACTGAAGTACACCCACCAACACTTGAGCATTTCCTCAAGCATTCAAGGGGTTTTGTTGGATGTTGTTGCAATTTACATTCAAGAAACACAAGGAAATATATGTAGGCAAGGAATAGGTGGGAAATGGTGCTGAATGACATCATGGAAGAGTTGGATATTTGAGGCATCATCAACCCCCAACTCCTTGGAATTGGTCTGGTATTAATATTACTAAAACATATTATTACCACATAGGAAAATTACCAAGGACTTTGAGGAGGTTGATTAAAAGTCATCCGTGCATAAAGAAAAATTGGGTTTTGGAGAGTGTGAGGTAATGGGAGATACTCTGTGGTGTACCTGCTGGTTCCAAGGAACCCTATACTGCCCAATCTCCAATGTACAGGATATATAAGAGCCTCAGTCAGGGCAGGAGCAATGAAGGGCTGAAGGGAGAGAATACTGGGCTCAGAAATGCTGGGCTTTCCTTTGTCCATTCGCACATACCTTTTAGGTGAAGTGCTCTCTCATTGCAGACTAACACACAGATGAGTTCAAAAGAAGAATTACCCTACAATGGCTCAGAAGAAAAAAAGGAGCCTCTATTTATAAGCATAAGTCTCCCTGCTATGCAAATCATTCTTCAGGCACACGGTTAAAATCCCACAACTTGGGCACTGAAAGCTATCAGTTCTCTTCTGACAGGGCTGTCTATCTCTTGGGAAAGCACAGCTGAGGGCTAAAGATGCTGTTGCTATGTGTTCTCCTGTGCCTGGTGACAGTTCCCCAAGGTGAGGGTCTCAGATGTCGGTGTTGAGTCTATGTGGATGGTTGTGACTGCAAGTGACTGACAGAGATCAATTATCTTTATTTACAGAAGTTCTATCAGAGATGCAGCTTCAGGATTCAGGTCCAGGACTGGTGAAGCCCTCCCAGAAGCTGTCCCTCATTTGCACTGTCTCTGGTGTCTCCATCACAAGTAGGAGTTATGACTCGAGCTGGATCCACCAGACTCCTGGGAAGGGGCTGCAGTGGATGGGAAACTTATGGTATAATGGTGGTACAAAATATAACCCGTCCTTCCAAAGCTGACTCTCCATCACCAGAGACACATCGAAGAATCAGTTCTTCCTGCAGCTGAGTTCTGTGACTGCTGAGGACATGGCCCTTTATTACTGTACAAGGAACACAGTGAAGTGAAGTCAGTGTGAGCCCAAACACAAAACTCCCCTGCAGGGAAGACACTGGGCAGTAGGGGGCGTGCAGGACCCACTGAACATGGACACCCAGCCCTAGAGAAGCAGGCAGAGGTGAATGAAGGAGGATTTCCTGTTGGAATTAGGGCTTCCTCGCTCAGCTTTCAGCATCCCCAGAACAGGTTTCTCTTTTTTCCCCCCCTAAGTGTTCTTCTCACTGCAGGCTTCGAAAGAGGAACTAGAATTCTCTGTTTGCAGTACAAATATTAAAAGTGACAATGATCCTCCATTGTCATCCTATGTGATTCATTTTCCTTCTTGACAAGCAGATTATCGTGGTCATTCTCACCCTGTTAGTCAAAGTATGTTGACGATGAAATACAGACATTTATAGATTCATGAGTAAAATGCATGATTTTAAAAGGCCTGAGCACATTGCTCTATTAAAACCCAGGATAACACATCTCTGGATGTGTCTCTCTGCAATGTGCACTGTGGATACTGATTGATTAATATTCTTATGTCTGAGAAAATAATTGCAGTGACTTCTGATGCTAAACTTGTGACATGACTTTTGTGAAATTGCTCTTTGGGGTCATAATGAAGCGAACACTCAATGGAAGGACAACTCTGATTCCAAAATAAAATAGCAGATGTGTCACAAGAAGAGGAAATGGCAGACCAGTATCTCAGAATGCTCTTTAGAATTGAGAATAATGAGACTTCTCACATATTTTGAATATGTTTTCAGGGCAACCAGTTCCTAGAGAAGAACATCCTCTATTGTAGAGTGTCAGCAAAATAGAAGAATACCCTGAATTAGATGCACAGACGGGGGTGGCTGCAAAAATGGTCTCAGACTTAGGATCAAATGAGGACGGTTCAGGACTTCTCAGTTTATGTATTTGTGCTGTTGTACACGGAGGCACGGAGCATAAAACTTACTCAAATGTAATCAACAACACCCCTGATAATGAGTTGCAGGAATTGAGATTAATTCTGTTAGCCAAGTGTGAATACCTAAAATATTACTATAATACACCTTTTCATATTTACTATTTAACATTTGATACATATAGCATTCCTTATTAAGTTTACCTATACGTAGTTTAATATTTCCATTTTGATACACTTTTGCTTATTCTGGGTTTTAATACTTTCTGGATTTTTTTTTCATGTAGGGGTTTATACCTGTTGTATTTTGTCATTGTTGGTAGCCTTTTTGATTCCCTCTTATGTCTTTTTCTGTTTTTTGATTTATGAAACCCAAGATGGGGAAATCTACAGAGATAATAACTAGAATAAGGGTTCCTGGGGCCACAGTAAGGGAAATGGTGGTAAAATGGAATGTGATTGGTAGATTTATGTGCCAACCTGGCCAATAGGAACATGTGGTATTAATAAGGTTGCAGTTTGATTGGAGAGCAAAGAGATAAATGACTCAGAAAGGTCACTGGTATCTCTCTTGCTCTCTGATAATCAGACCAGTGTGTGGCTGCCTTAGCTTGTTCTCTTCCTCAACTCCTAAGCTACACTGCCTGTGGGGCTGACAACCTGTAGATCATGTCGCTAGAGCTTGAGTTTCCTTTGAGACTAGCTTCGCCACGTTGCTGTTGTAGACATCACTTGAGCTTGGGACTGTTGGAACTTGTCATCCTGATGATTGTTGTTCACCCACCCTGCTGTTTGCTGCCTGTGGCCAGACTGTCTGCATTGCTCTATGGAAGACTCAGCTCTCTGCTTCCTTGATCCTGGACCCAGTGGTCGTTGTGAGTTGAAGGCCTTCCAGTATATTATTTTTCCCATGGAAATGAATTGAACTGAGCCCTCTACACTGCTGTGTGGCCTAATTAACTGTTATATTCATACACACACACACAATCATAAGTATCCTGGTTTTGTTTATCTAGAGAACCCTGTCTAACACAGGGAGCTAATGTAAAGGATTTCAAGAAGGAAGAAAATGTTTTCAAACAGGTTGTGGTAGCAATTGTGAACACAGCTTGATAAGACTGAACGACAGAATGGTATGATGTCTAGATTTGATTCTAATAAAATGGTTTGAATGAGGGGAAAAAAAGAAAAGGTTTAAGGATCTTATTTGCTGACAAAATGATTTAAAAGGTTTTTATTTTGTATACTTCTGAAAATAACTTCTTAAAATATTTCATATGAAAAATGTACTTAATATTGATAACATGCTGTTTCTAATACATATTTCATAATAAATTTTGCCAATTTCTCAGTTTAAAAAAGGCAGTGTCTGAAAATGAGGAGCAGCTCTATTCTGTCCTAGAGGGTCGCTATGAGTCAGAATTCACTTGCTGCTAGTGTGTTATGGTAATTGAGTTTCTCAATTTGTATCTTATTTTGGTTGCTGATCTCCATTAGTTTTTTTTCTGTGTATTCTGTATTTTGTCTAATCATAGTTAATATTATTGTCAGGAATTGCTCAATTCTTTCCATTATCCTGGTCTCCAAAGAAATTATTACATTCTGCTTTTATTTTAACTATGCCCTTTTTTTTCTGTAACATCATTTATACTATTATGTATAATATTTTAATAACATGTTAATGGGTTTCCTTTTAAATATACATTTTATTGGTTGTTCTTCAATTTTCTATGTAACTTTATACAAATAAACTTATTTATCCTTCCAGTTGATTTATTCCTTTTTATATATCATTTTATTGGGGTCTTGAACAGCTCTTATAACAATCTATACATATATCCATTGTGTCAAGCACCTTTGTCCATATATTGCCATAATCATTTTCAAAACATATTCTTTCTACTTGAGCCTTTGGTATCAGCTCATTTCCCACCCACTCCCACCCTCCCTCATGAAAACTTGATAGTTTATAATATTTTTCATGCCTTACACCAAACGCTGTCTCCCTTCACCCACTTTTCTGCTTTTCGCCCCCCTGGGAGGGGATTATATGTAGATCATTGTGATCATTCCCTCTTTCTCCGCCCCACCTCCCTGCTATCCTCCTTTATCCCTACTCTTATTATTGGTCCTGAGGGTTTTATCTGTCTTGGATTCCCTGTGTTGTGAGCTCTTATCTGTAGCAGTGTACATGTTTTGGTCTACCAGGATTTGTAAGGTAGAATTGGGGTCATAATAGTGGGAGGGGAGAGCATTAAATAACTAGAGGAAAGTTCTATGTTTCATCGGAGCTATACTGCACCCTGACTGGGTCATCTCTTCCTTGTGAACCTGTGAGGGGATGTCCAATCTGTAGACAACTGGACATTCCCTTATTTTGTAGTGTAAGGTCATCATAACATTATATTTCTGTTGAACCAATTGAGAAGTCGCCAGCAAAACACAGTTTACACAGAAGCGTTGGATGCAACAGCAGTTTGCTCTCACAGAGAAGAGATAGAGCTAGCTCCTCATCAGGAGTGGGCACAAATCTCCACAGTCAGTGGTTTCACCCTGGGGCCAGTGCAGGGATGGGGGTTTGCAAGTATCCCTCTTTTGTGCTGCAGTTGAAGAACTGTGTTCCCTCCACAACAGCAAAGATAAAGAAATGGGTTTATGCTATGAGCTCAAATCTGCAGGAAATAGTGAGTTTGTTTTGTTGTTGCTGCTGTTTTGTGTGTTCCATGTAATGTGCATAACAATCAGTTTGGGGACTGTTAGCATGGGTTCAGCCGAAGGTAGAGGGGGTAGACTGTAGGACACCAGACACTAAGGAGTGTTTTTGAATACAGAAGCCCTGGAAAGGCAGTCATTCAGCAAGGTCATCATACCCCAGTAGCCAGACTGACAATTTGATGCTAATCATGTCTGGTTCTGTCATGGACTCCAGAGAAGGAGGCAACAGATTGTCAGCTTCCCCAATTTCCAATTCCTATTGGAGTTTATCTCAGGTATATTTTGTTGTTGCAGGTAACACTCTTGAATTTTTGTTTTATGTTTTTTTCTGTTTTACAGTAGATAAAACTTGGGATTGATAAACATATAGAGAAAGCAAGTAGATTAAGGGTTTCGGTGGGTGGTGGCATGGGAGGACATAAACGGGAACTGAAGTCAAGGAATTCAAGAAGGAAGATGATGTTTTGAAACTGATTGTGGTAGCAATTGTACAATACTGCTTGATGTGATTGAATTGTGGAATGATATGATATCTCTCTTAGTACCCAATAAAATGGTTAGGGGGAAAATTAAATAAAGATTATTTATTCCATTGCTAGAAGTTTTTTGTAAATTCAAGTTCCTGGCTTATATCAAAATCTCTTTTACTGTTCATTATTTAAATGTTTGTTTGTTTTTTGAATGTTGTTATACTGGGATGAGTTTCCATCAGTTTATAATTATGTGTGACTATCTGTCACTTATTTTTTCATGATACATATATGTAACAAAAGGCCATTTGCAAAATTCTTCTCATGCATAATTCAGTAACATTAGATTATCATTGTGTTAAACAATTACCAATATTTGCAAAGTTCCCTATCATACGTATAACACAAACCCAGACAATAGAATTCTGGCTTGATAATTTCCTCCTTAACATGGAATAAATAGCTATAAATCTAATGCTTCAATTACTTTGAATAAAAGTCTGCTTCAAAAACTTTCGCTCCACCTTTGGAAAGAATAAAGCCTAAACTCTGTTCAATGTCTTTCAGTCAGATATCTTTTTTAATGAATACTTTGTTGTGGCATATCAAATCTAATATAAATATCAATATCTATAGATCATACTTCCTTCCACTACAACCAACTCAACCAATTCAGAGTGCTTGCAACCTTCAGTCCTCCACAAAGCTTTCACTGTGTGGGAGAGTCAGTGTGAGACCGGGCCTAAAACTAACCTCAAGAAGAAAGCTGTCCTGCAGGGGTGTTAGAGACCCACCCCCTCCTGGAGCAAGTGAAGAAAGAAGTGAGGACAGGAGCCTGGGTAAGGACTGCAGTGGCTGGTCAGCGAAAACTGCTGTGCTGAGCACTTTGGTAGCTCTACTGCCCATGACAGGAAACCAGCTGAGAGAACTCCAGGGAACACCTCTGACAATGAGCACGAATGCTTTGGATCAGAGAAAATGTTTCTCTGTGGTCCCCAAAAGGTGGAAGACAGTGTAAGCTCATCGAATACCTCTCCTGTATGTGTGATGGGATGCTGTCAGCAGGGGGCTCTCAGAACACATTGAGCCCAACATACACCTGGGTACTACCATATATACTCGTCTATAAGCTGAGATTTTCAGCACAAAAATGTGCTGAAAACCTGGAGTTTGGCATATACATGGGTCAGTGGTACCCCAGTGAGGTGTAACATTTCGCTGCACCCTTCACCCCCTGGTAACGGGATGAGCGCCCGTTATCTTGTGGGTGATTGCCGTTTGTCCACTGTTCATTCAAAGTCGCGTTGACACTGCAGGTCTTTGAATGTTTGTTTACTCACATTTAACCAATCACAGCCGTCCTAAGATATGGACAGCTCCAATTGGCAGAAGCACCCATACTGATTCACTTTCGCTGGCAGCTGAACTGGTAAGGATGTTTCTGTGGCTGTGCTTTGTCTCTCCCCTCTGGTGTCTATGCTAATTTACATCCTGCATGCCCCATCTACACAGACTCCCTCCTGCCCCTCCTACCATCTAACGCATCATGTAGGGGGTGGGGGGCAATACCATGAAAAATCTTTTTCAAAGTCTTATTTTTTTATCCTATTAGATATGGATACTCTTCAACCAAAACAAAAACGCCAGTCATATGAGCCTGGTTTCAAAATGAAGGTTGTGTGAAGAGCAGAAGAGAGCAATAACAGTATTGCAAGTAGTGAATTCTATGTTGATGAAAAGCAAGTAAGGGAATAGAGGAAAATGAAGGCTGACTTGAAACAGATTCCAAAGCTAAAAAAAGCTCATTGTGGTTTAATTTCTTTTTGTGGGGCTCTAGAGAGTGAATTGCATAAATGGATTATGGAGTATCATCAAAATAGTTACTGTGTAACACGCATGGGAATCCACATACGTGTTCTACAGATGGCTAAGGATGACAAATATAAAGCACCAGACATTGAAAAATTTGTTGCATCAGAAGGATGGTGTACCCACTTCATGAATAGGTTTGGCCTACTATGTTTGAGACAAAGAACAAAGATTTCCCAGAAATTGTCACAAGACCTTGAAGAAAAAATTATGTCATTCCAGTCATTTATTATAAAACAAAGAAGGATTTATAACTTTGATCTGGCAGATATTGGGAATGTGGATGAAACTGCCATAACTTTTTATCTTCCAAGCAACAGAACTGTGGCAAGTTTAGGAGAAAAAAAGACATTTTTCTCAAAACCACAGGAAATGAAAAAAACAAACAAACACTTTACAGTTGTTCTATCATGTTTGGCTAATGGAACTAAGCTCCACCCTGTCATTATTTTTAAAAGGAAGACTTTGCCTAAGAAGATCAATTTCCCACCAAGAATTACTGTGCATGCACATGTTAAAGGCTGGATGGATGAAGACGGAACAAAAAAAAATGGCTGTAAGAAATTTGGAACCGATGACCAGGAGCAGCCTTAAAGAAAAAGCCATCACTACTTGTTTGGGATATGTTCAGAGCCCAACTGTCGGATGACATTAAAAAAAATGGAAAAATCTATTAAAGTTACTTTAGCCGTTATTCCAGGTGGGCTTACATCTGTACTGCAGCCTCTGGATGTATCTTTGAATACACCTTTTAAAAACCATGTGTGAAGGATGTGGCATGAATGGATGTCATCTGGCCAAACCTGACTAACAAAAGGAGGAAATCTCATGAAGCCTGACAGAGTTAAAAGCAAAGTGGTTTCTAGATGCATGGGAAGACATTCCAGAAGATATGTTGTGATGTGCCTTCCAGAAATGTAGTATTAGTAATGCTAATGGCAGTGAAGACTGTGTTTTGTGTGAAAATGACAGCAGTGATGGTGATGACGGCGATCTCAGTGAGGACAGCATCTATGATGACCTCACACCAGCTGAAGCTCTGCATTAGGATACGGATGATGATGAGGAATCCAGTTTTGAAGGATTTTACTCTTTACATTTTAGCTAGGTTGCTGATTGAACTCAGGGAATAGTACCCTTAAGGTATCATTGTTCATACCTTATTGTTTTTGTTGAACCTATTTTCCACTTACTGTGTTGGTTTACTAATGTTAAATGACTTGTTGTCCTTTTATTTGTTTTTTATTTAAAATAAATATTTGAATACATTACCCCCACTGATGTCTCAATTTTTAGTAATTTTATTTTCACTTGTTTTGATTATTGAAACTCACCAATAGCTTCTGCATTTTCCAGCCTAGGCTTATACTCGAGTCAATCAGTTTTTCTGGTTTCCCAGGTAATAATTAGGTACCTCGGCTTATACTCGGGTCAGCTTATATTCGAGTATATACAGTAATTTTTCCTTTGGGGAGGAAAAATTACTGTATTTCTGTGGTTTCTTTTAACACCATAAACAACCTTGTTGTTAGGGTTTTTTGTTTGTTTTAATTCAATCTCTAATTCTGGATGAAAACTTCGAAGTACCCTTTACTCCTTTCCAAATATTCTGCAATATCCTAGGGGAAAGGAGCTTTAGGGATGACAGATAAGTGTTTCCCTTTGTGCTCAGATGTGTGACGAGATTCAGGAAAGCCCGGCCTTGATTCCATTATGTTGTGATTATGTTAGAAAGGGTTCTCTAGATGAAAAAACAAACAAACCAGAACATATGATTATACATCAATATCTATCAATTTCTCTCTATTTATATAACATAAGAAATAAACAGTTAATCTATAAAGCAGCGCAAATGACTCAGTGCAACTCACTTCCCTACTGGCAGTCCTTCAGGTCTTGAGGGCCACAGGGTAGTCCTCTGTAGAGCAATTCAGATTATCTTGGCACAGGCAGCAAACAGCAAGGCAGTTGACAGGATCCAACAGTCCCAAGCTCAAGCGATATTACTCCAGTAGTGTGGTGAAGCAGTTTTGAAGGAAACTCAAACTAAAGCAACGCAGTCCATGGGTCAGGTGTCCCACAGGTAGTGTAGTTTGTAAATTGAAGCAGAGAGCAAGCTATGGCAACCACACACTGATCTGATCATCACAAAGCAAGAGACAAGAAAGGTGAGGCTCACCAAGCCATTTACCTCTCTGCCCTTCAATTAATCCCACGTGTGTTCATTGGCCATGTTGGCACAATAAACCTACCTATCACAATGAGGATATTCTCTATAATTTCACCATAGCATCTGGGTAATTATGATAGTAATGGATGTAAAGCAACATTAAACATAAAATATGAACAAATGTTCATATGATTGGTAAAGTGAAAACCTGAGAGAGAGGACTATGTTCTCCCAAAGACAGCATCCCCATCACCATGTAATTCCCAGAGCCAGGGGCCTCCATTGATCCCTTTTCAACTTTACATAACTATGTGCCTCCCACATGCAAATACATAATATGCAGCCATGTGAAACCACAGCACATGTACTTAAATTCGTATTCTTTCTCACCCTGGAGAGCATTTTCTGGGCGTCATGAATCTTATCCACATGAACATGAATTATGTGTGGACTTTCCTTTTTCTGGTGGAGACTCTGGCTGGTGAGTGCTTCAGGGATTCACACAGGAAGTCTGGGGATGCAGCATCTGAACACATGACCTACTGTTGCTCTTTTTATCTACAGGTGTCCTGGCTCAGGTATAGTGACAAGAGTCAGACCCTGGACTGGTGAAGCCTTCACAGGCACTGGCTCTCACTTGTGCTGTCTCCAGATTCTCTTTAACCAGCTCCGATGTCAGCTGGATCCGCCATGATTCAGGAAAGGGACTGGAATGGGTTGGTGATATACAGAGGGGTGCTAGCACACACTATAATCCAGCTCTCCACTCTCAAGTCAGCATAACCAGGGACACCTCCAAAAGTAAAGTTTATTTAAAACTGAGCTCTGTGAATCCTGAGAACACAGCCGTGTATTACTGTACTAGAGACACAGTGATGGGAATTCAGTGTGAGCCCAGACACAAACCTCCCAGCAACAGGCCATGGTTTCAGTAGATGCAAGGGCTGAGGTCAGTGATGCTTTCCTCTCAGAAGCTGTGGTTTCCCCACCTTGTCAGCACCTCTCTAGGGACACCATGCACAGACTCAAGAGAAGCTTCATGCCTCTGAACATGATTTATTTTCCTTGGAATGGGCTTTGTCTCTCTTTCACCATCTTCCAAAGACAGATTTCACAGTAATAGTAATTGATGAGATATCACTTTACAACTAGTTAGTTCAGGCAGGTGTCCTCAAACTACAGCCCGCAGGCCACATGTGGCCCACCGAGGACATTTATCTGGCCCGCCAGGTGTTTTTACCCCATTTGTTTTTGACTTCAAAATAAGATATGTGCAGTGTGCATGGGAATTTGTTCTTTTTTTTTTTTAAACTATGGTCCGGCCCTCCAACGGGTCTGAGGGACAGTGAACTGGCCCCCTGTTTAAAAAGTTTGAGGACTCCTGTTTCAGGGTACCAACTAGTGCCATTTGTTGTCAAAGCTATAAATATTTCATGTAGAAAAAAAATTCTCATGCGGAGTCCCAAATTGTCTCTATACCCTCAGATTTATCTTGAACCTTCTTGTAATAAATAATCACAAATGTAGTTTTTTTTTTCACTGCCACCAGCAGCACTGTGCAGTTTTATTAACCATTCAAGTACAGTAGCATCTGGTAAAATCGGGACAGAACTGGGATTTAAAAGCAAACAGATATTCAGCATCTAACAGTTTTGAGAAGCCACTACATACTCTTTCACAAACATGTTTCCACGGGGCCAATACAGTGCTAGCCATTCACCCAGCGCACTGAGTGCACCGAAGTAGAAAAGAGGCAACAAGAAAAATAGCTACGTTAGAAACACTCCAACACTTTAGAAAAAAAGAGTCAAACACTTTTTGTTTCTCCCCTTTAGCCCCTAAAACAACATCACATGGTCTGGATCTACCTATTTACGTCCTACGTTGGCTTCTAGTCTTTGTCAGGAGGGAAATAGTAATAGTAGTAAAATGACACTGGCCAGCACGGTCTTTGGATCTCGAGGAGGGAGGGGAGAAAGTCAGTCCTCAGGACAAGCTAGTCGGCTGCAGTCTCATCAGCAGGGTCTTTGCATTCCTTGTTCTTCCGCACTTCTTCCACGTGCTTGTCCTTTTCTCCCAAGCCCTCCAGCTTGGCCACCATTTGTGCTTCTCGGTTCTCTTTGTTGGCTTCCATTTTGTGGGTCAGCTTCTCCTCGGCCATCTTGCTGAAGTTGTTGTTCTCCTCGATTGCTTTCTGCAGCACCTCCTTCTCGTGCTCCCGCTTCCCAGCCAGCTGCTTCAGGACCTCCGCCTCATGGGACTTGCGTCTTTCTTCTGCAGCTTCTAATTTCTTCTGAATTTCCTCCAGGGAAAGGTCCTTCTTCTTTGGAGGAGAAAGAGGGAATTCTGGGACGGCCTCTTTTGAACGGGGGCTGAGTATCAGCTCAAAGGCCTGGCCAGAGGCCCACTTCTCCAGTTTTTTCACCTGGATATCAGAAGAAGCCATGGTGAACAGAAGACAAGAGACTGGCAGTGTACGCTCTGCAATCCACTGGGAAGGAAAGCCCTGCTCGGTCCGAGCCACCTGGCCACACTCTCACAAATGTAGTTTTATGCAATCATTTTGGCTTAGAAGGCCCTAGAAAATATTGTCTATCCAAATATTGTTGTTTGAAAGCAAATAATTATTAAGAAGATCCTCAAAAAAAGAAAATAAACTCACCCAAAAGTGAAAGACCGCATACAAAGTATATATATATATATATATATATATATATATATATATATATATATATATATATATATATATATATAAACATATATACACACATTCTAATATAACACAAGGATGGTGATACTTTATTCACATACTTTGGACATGTTGCCCAGAGAGGCCAGTCCCTGGAGAAGGCCATCACGAGGGCAGTGACAAGGAGGAAGGCCCTCCAGGAGATGGATTAACAATGGCTGCAACAATGAGATCAAATGTAAGAACAGTTGTGAGGACAGTGCAGGACTGGGCAGTGTTCTGTTCTTTTGTGCTTAGGGATGCTTTGAGTAGGAACCAACTTGATGGCACCTATCAACAACAAATTCATAAACTGTGCTAAGTACTCTAGAATGTCCACCTTTTTTAGATTTTAAATAGAGAGGCTATCTACAGAGAAATCCATCTACTATAAAGATCGATAGACTGTCAAAATCCTATACAGGGTTGCTATGAGTTGGAGTATACATTAGGGCAGTGGGTTAGATGTAAAAATATTGATAGACTGCCTTTTCCACTGAAAAGTAAATGTTATTTATTGAAAATCTATTAGGAGCCAGGTAATATTCTAGGCACCCTAGTCATCCAGGATGAAACAATAAGTAAGGAGTAAAAAACTTCCTTTCCTCATGGATTGCCCATTGTAAATGCTCTTTATCACACTGAATATTATCAGTCCACTATACAGCACTCTAAGCTGCATAAAGTCTTAATTTTCAACCCAAATAAATTACTCAAGTTTGAAAAACAAAACAAGAACAAATTATAAACCTAATATTTCCTGACAGTGTCCATTTATGTCTATGTAAGTCTCAAGTCAGTGTTTTCCTTTTTCGAACACTTTCTGAGGTACTCAAATCACATTCTTTTAAAAGTCCTTTGCATTTGGGAGACAAAAGTAAGACTGAAGGAGTATATCAGGGGTGCAGAGTGCATGAAGTAAGCTTTCCTTACTTGCAGTCATTGGTACTTTCAATATCCTACCCCCAAGCCATCATTTTCAGGTCATCGATTTTCCTGCAAACTTCCTACTCATTGTCTAGCTTTCACAGGCATATGAGGCAGTTGATCCTCAAGTGACATCACACAATATGTAACATAGGTTCTCAGAGCAGATGTATATATAAAGAAGACTTGGTGGTGAGTGGACTAAGCATTAGTTGCTAAACAAAAGGTTAGCGGTTCAAACCCAGCAGCTACTCCTTGGGAGTAAGTTTAAGTATTGTGTGCCGATAAATATGGAAAGCTCTGGAAACCTAAAGAACAGTTATATTCAGTTCTACGGGTTTGCTATGAGTCTGAATTGACCCAATGGCGGTAGATTTACACTTTGAGGCAGAAGTTGTGTGTTTGCTTGATTGCTTGTGTGATTCATTCAGTGATTGCTTATTTTTTCTCCAGTACAGAAAGTAATGGCATCCACCCTGATTCTCCTACCAACGATATCCCAGGTAAACACAGGCTAGAAATTGTACATTTCTACTTGGTCTAGCATTTTAACTCAAGTAAATCAACCAACAAAAATGTGTAAGAATAAAAATTAATAAATCTCCAATGTGAAATGTGAAGGCCCAAAGGTACACTAGTAGTGAATTTGCAGAAGGTCCTAAAGTTGCTCTGGGTTTGGATCTTTGGTTTTCTTCTAGAACCACGTCCATGTGAAACACTGATATATGAGGTGCTAAAATCTGGAGGTCCGTGGTCTTTAAAAAGCCTGGTCTGCAAAAGCAAAGTGGAGGAGAAATTAAAAAGTTGACGAAGAACGCTGAGGTCAGATGCCAACAAAGATGAAAAAAAACACACGATGAGTGAGACACATGCCAGTGGAGTGAAACAAAGAGGCAGCAGAAAGAAGGGTATGGAATGAACTGGCTTTTTTTGGAACAAAAGGCCAGGCAGGCGGGTCAGGAGGATCTGAAGCATGTACATGCAGTGAGTGTCTCATCCAGATCAGGGGTCCCACATCGCCGCTCTACAAAGTGCCTTCAGCAGGTCAGGCACTCGGTGAGCATATTTTCACCGAATGAAACAGGAAAACTATAGTCCACGTGCTTTTGTGATACTCAAGAGCTACCAAGGCATTTGGAAAGGGAGACAAAGTGCCATTCCATTGCAACGTTGTAAAATGAAAAAAGAACACAGATGGTCACAGTAATGGGTGAGGGCTTGCAGGACAATATGACTTCTCTCCCGTTGTGCATGCGCATATGGCTCTAACTCTACATTTTCCACTAGAAATATCAGACTACAGTGGATCTGATGCCACCCATCAATGCTGCATTTTCTGGAATCCAATGAAGCTCCCACTGTCGTTATTCCATGTCAATGCAGAAAAACACATAGTGCCACTGATAAACTTTCCATCAGATTTATTATGTTGCACTTTTATTTTTCAACTTTTAGAAGGTAGAAAACAAAAATACACAGATGCTGCATTAGGCCAACTTGGGTTCAGGTGTTGTACTGTGGGTACACACCTTGTAAAGGGAGAGCAGCTATGACAGAAGGTACTTGCTGGCCAGATGTGTTGCCTCAACACACAACTGTGTCTACCTCTCTGGCTCAGCTGGTTCATTCCCATGACCTCTTACCACCACGTTAGTGAGGTAGCATGACTTCTTCACTCTCACTGCTCCCTTCAAAAACCCAGAACCCATGAAAGTGCTCTCTTTCTGAAAGACATCTGCCTCAAGGACGCATGGTCCAAAGAGTTACAAATTATTGCAACGAGGAGAACTTGGAGTAACTAAAGTCACCTTACAGTATTTATAAACACAAGGGGCACATCAGTTACTTATGTTATAATTGTAGTGATTGCCTACTACCCCCTGAATCCTCTTCATTGTCATCCGATGAGTCATCCGATGAGCCACCAGTTAGGCAGCTGTAACTGGTCCTACTGCGCCACAGCAGGTTGCACTGCTCCCATGCAGCAGCCTCTTGGTTCTTTCCATGTGTTTTTGATTCCAATGACTTTAACCTTGTTAACTTGGCCAATGTGTTTGTTACTGGACTGCCAATATCCGGGCCAGCCAGGTGAAGGAAGATCATGCAGTGGTTGGTGGAGTCACTCTCATACACTTGGCCTGTGGTTGGCTTTTTACTCTCCGTGGATACTAACTGAAACTCAGAAGAACCCCTTCTCGGTTCCATCAATGAGTAAGGCATTGAAGAAAGAACTGTACAGTCTACAACACCATCTTTTGGAACTCAGGGGCTCAGTTTTACAGAGCCATCTCCCTCCTTTACTATCTCTTGTTTGGATGATCTGAGTAGCACTTCAGATTCCAGGATGTCTTGGACTTTCCTGCACTGCCACCTCCATCTTCACTTCAGAATTGAGTTACATCGTAGAGCAGAGTCCAGGAAACTACAAAAAAGATGCAACAGGAAAGCCGCCTGCTCTTTGCTCTGGCATTGCCCTGTCTCTTCTGCACAGAACTGCCCCTTTGGGGTAAGAACTACCGCCCTGGTTTCAATTCTCTTGGCTACAGTGACCAGAGACTGGACTTGGAGGCCACCTTTACGTTATCTTCCTTTGCAGATTCCCCTGTAGTGAGCGAGGAACACCATCGGAGCCTGCCAAAGAAAATCCTGCCACCTCCACTGACTTCACCACCACCAAGTCTCTTCACTCATCCACTCCGTCTGGAGAAATGTTCGTCATGGATTTTGTCTTCCTTGTATCCACAATCAGAGCTCATGGAAGCAGCAGTCAAGAGATCAAAAGATATATTAAATGTGGTGAATATTCAATATTCTTCAGAGTATTGAAGAGCCAGAACCTCACTTTAAAGACTAGGTCCACCTGAACTCCCCCAAAAGATTAGATAAAATAACTAATTCAGCATTCTATTGAAGTTGAAGTACATGTGATAATTCTTCAAACACCACTAGTGAATATTATTCAGGGTGAACCTAATACTCACCTTCCATGAAGAAGGGCCAAGTCTGTAGGGAGTTTTTAGTCTATTAGATGAAAAAGGAAACCATCTAGCCTCAGGTGCAGTGAACAATTGTTGATTGCTCATGGAAAGTCATGGTAACCACTCACATAACAAGGGTTGACCTAGAGCAGTGATTCAATTCAATTGCTCCTCCAGGACTTCATTTCTGAATCTTCTTTTTTTTTTCAAAATACCTACCAGTAACCTTTCATGACAGTCTTATTGATTAGGACTCACATTTCCTCAATACAAATGCTATTGTTACTATTGCCAGGTTTCATTGGTTTGGTCTTAAATCATCATGTTGCCATGTACAATAGAACAACACACTGCCTATTCCTGTGTCATCCTCACAGTCCTTGCTATACTCGATCTCATTGCTGCAATCACGGTGACAAGCCATCTAACAGTTAGAATCTGTATGCTACACAGCAGGCTGGGTTTTTCTGTGTGCATTTGTCTATTGGTGTTAGAGCCTCCCGTGGGTTTCTCAAAATAGCCTGTTACGAATGGGTGTCTACTCTTTGTCCTCACTGCCTGTTTACTATTTCCCTGTCCCTAGTTGTTCTGCTCCATTCCAGCTGCAGGAAGCCCTCTGAGGAGTGGCGAAACCTCCCAGATCCTCTCCCTTACCTGTACCGACTCCTCCACACACACCACGATCACTTAGTATTACTGGAGCTGGATCAGCCAATACCTTTTGAAGGAGTCAGACTGACTGTTAACAATAGACCTTGGTTGTCGGAAGAAACTTCACTTCATTCCTGAAGAATTGACCTTCGATCTCCAGAAGTGAGCCCACAAACTCCTTCTCTCTATAGTTAAAGTCTGTGACCACTGAAGACAAGACACTTTTACTGTATGGGATAGCGGAAGTCAGTGGTATCCAGACACAGACTACTGTAAGGAATAGGGCAGGGCTGTACCAGAAAGGTGTGTGTACAACGCACAGGACAAGTGACTCCCCTATGGCAGAAATAAGAGAGGAGATGTCACTTTGTAGTGAATGGGTGACTGGGTGCTAAAAAGTTAAAGATGACATTCTTTTTTTAACATTTTATTAGGGGCTCATACAACTCTTATCACAGTCCATACATATATACATCAATTGTATAAAGCACATCTGTACAGTCTTTGCCCTAATCATTTTAAAGATGGCATTCTTAATGAACAAATCTGTAAAAAAATTCATCAATGTCAAATAAAGGAGGACATATCTTGGAAGACAATGATAAGGATAATAATGTTCACCAACAAGAAACAGACACCAGAGCTATCTATCATCATGTTCACATGAGGAGTAACCATCTGTGCGTCCACACTGAGGATGAAGGATACATTCTGAACTCTCATGCCACAGAGGTTCTCTTTTATGTATAATAGTGTTTAAAAATTTAAAACATTGATATCAAACATTGATAGCTTTTAACTATAGCAGCAGCAGTGCTTCTGTATCACGTGTATAAGCAGCCTTTATAAAAACCTCCATTTTCCTGTGAGGGTGTGTCTGTTTCTTGGGTCATAAGGAGAACCCCAAAACAGGTAGTCCACTCCTCTGCTACTAAGTGGAGGGCCACATGCTAATACAGCTCTCTCTGTGTGCCAGTGAAACCTGTCCTGCTCCTTTCCTGGGAGCTCTGGGCATGAAGCCCCAGTACATTGGGCCTCAGCTATTTCCATTTTCAGCTAACTCAGAGGACACATCATGAATTTTGGACAAAGTTGTGTTTATGTTTTGGCCATTCTACGTGGTAATAATTGAGGAAAATGCTGTGTGGTTGTGTGTAGAATATTGGATGGGGTAGGCAGGGCAGTGACCTTATCACACTGTCTTTGTGATTGCAGGTGTCCAGTGTAAAGTGCAGCTGGTGAAATCTGGAGATGACCTGAGAAAGCCTGGGGAATCTCTGAGACGCTCCTGTGCAACTTCTAGATTCACCTTCAGTGACTATTATATTAGTTGGATCCAACAGTGTCCAGGACAGAGACTGGAACAGGTTGGTTTTATTAAAACTGCAACCAATGGTCAAACAACGGAGGATGCTTCATCTGTGAAAGGCAGATGATTCACTGTTTCATCTGCCCGCTCCCCCCCCCCCCCCGATGATAGCATGTGCACCTCAGCCTCACTTGGTCTTCCACAGGGAGAGAGAGAGACCAGAGTTAAGGAGAGAAGGGAGGGGAAGGATTAAAAGGGGAAGGGGAACAGGGGAGTGAGGACCAGGGGAGGGGAAGGGGGAGCAGAGAGAGCTTTTTTATTGCTAATCAAGTCTTATATATCTTTGGGGACATGCAAGCCTCCTAATTGCAGGTAAAGACATATGTCACAGGAAGGGATTGCACTAATTGGACTACAGTAATGAATCGGGGGGACGATCTAGGGGTAGCCACAAAATACGACAGGGAGTTATTGGGAGTACACATGTGACAAGATGGGTGGATCTTAGATTCAGAGAACCAGCTTAATTTTGGTTATCACTGAGCCAGTTTGACCTGTTCTCTTGCTCACTATTGAAACCATTATCAGTGGGGTGTGAACCCCACCAACAATGGAGCAGACTGCCTTCAGGGGGAATATCTCTGAGCATCTGACCTCCCACCATATGCTGGAAAATAGCCTCTAATGTTTGGCTTTCCAACTGAAGAGAATAAATGACAATTTATGAAAATGATACTTATGACACACTACCTTGACCAAATCAAACTAGAACCCTTAACATTTTATAAATACATAGATGGTATTAATAAATGCACAGTTGTATTTGTCCACACATTCATACATATTTTAGTGTAGCCAAGAAGAGGTATAGTTTATACAAGTGTTAGTAAAATAAATTCCACATTCATGTGTTTATTCCAAATAAAACATGCTTAAACATGTTTCTGCTATCACTGGCTGTCTGTTGGCCATATTTTCTCAGTAACACACTTAACTTGGTTTCATTGGGTTGACTTAAAATACATCTGTTTGTGTGAGTCAGGAAACAAAGAAAGAAAGAGAAAGAAAGAATGTAGGCCAACAGAAATTCTCTCTTCTGCACACTAGACATTTTTTAATTGGATCAAGCATCATAAAGAATATACTGAAAACTTCACAGGTGAGTCAAAGAGGGGGAAAAGTCAACTGGTACAAATGAAGAATCTGGATGACATGAAGTACTGGTGGAAGAAGTCTGTCGAGTTGCCATTGAGGAGATAACTAAGGAAGTTGGAATTTCACATGGTTCAGCATTTTCAATTATTTAGTCACAATTTTGGTTTCTTGATTGGTGCCAAAAAGCAATGCACAGGGATTGATGAGCTAAAAAATTGCTCCTGAAGAGCTGCTTTGTAGGAAATTGAAGTTAATGAAGCCAGTTTTGTGGAATGAAACTTAAGTATTGATAATTCTTGAATGTATCAAAATGATCCAGAGAGAGAGAGATCCAATGAAAACAGTTAGATCTGTAGGAATCATCTAGGTTGATATTCAAAGAATAACGGTCAATTCAGAATGTATGAAAGTGATTTTGTGGATTCTAAATGGCTAGTCTGGAATGAAATTCTCATAGGACAGAGAAAATCAAAAAGTATTATTATGAATAAGCTTCAAGAAAATGTAACATGGTATTAGTGAGAAAATGTCCTAGAATGTTGCACAAAGGATCTGTTTTTCTCTCTATCATGACAATACACCAGCTCATTCTTCAAGAGTAAGAATGGTTGTCCATTGAGGATTTTGTTTAGAAACCTTAACAGTGGTTCTCAACTTTCTTAATGCCATGACCCTTTAATATAGTTCCTCACATTGTAGTGATCCCCCAACCATAAAATTATTTTCGTTTTTACTTCATAACTATAACTTTGCTGCTCTTATGAATCGGCTGACCCCTATGAAAGGTCACCCAACCCCAAAGGGATCCCGACCCACAGCTTGAGAAATGCTGCCTTACACCATCCACATTAAAGAGCTGATCTTCCCCTGCATATTTCTGTATTTTCCCATAAGTCAGAGAACATCCCTTGAGTATTGTGGAATTTTCAGTCTGACGTTCTGTAAATCAAGGAGCATAGAATATTTGGGGGAAGGTTCATAACAATAGCTTTACATTTTGATTATTTTTTTTGTTTAGTGAAAACATCTAAGACAGTGGAGAAATGTATTTAACTACATTTGTATATATGCATATATATGTATGCAATACCTATATCTTGGAGGAAGAACAAGATGGTGACCAAGCAGTACACATGGGAAGTACTCCACAAAGACCAGCGGAAAAGAACCAGGAGAGGGATATGCTACACTTCCAGAATGCAGGATTTTCAGCAGAAAGTTACATAACACAAATTTAATAAAATATCAGCAACATTTGCTGATAGACTCCCCTTTGTCACCGGCCCTCAACAATAACCAACTGTGTGAAGATTCCCAAATTGCTAGACTTAATTTTCCTAGTCCAGGAGCTAGCTAGGATGGTGGAACTTCTGAGCTTCAGAAACATAGCTCTATGGAACTAGCTTGAGGCCAACATAAGCACAAGTAGACTTGGCTTTCAACACAAGTCAATGGAGGTCTAGCCGGATGCCCTAGAAGCCCTAAATCCCCAATAACCAAGATAGCACAACCTAACAGTGTAGTTACATAATCTGGTGTCACCTGTAGTGTAATAAGAGGAAAGAGGTGGAATTTAGCTTGTCGAATATGTCTCAGTTTGATGTCCTCATTTGGAGGGGCTATGGAGATAAACAGCTCACTAGAGGCCAGACACACTCTCTGCTTTGTCTTCCTGCAAGCAAGACATATGGAACCATGCTGATGGAGCAAGAGCGCTGAAGCTGGAGAAGCCACGTGGAGACCCATGCCAGTGCTGAGATGCTTCCACCACCACTGGATCCACAAGAATTTCCACCCACTGGCCTGGGATCTTCCTGCATTCAGTAACATTGCATGGATTCATAAGTCTAAAGAGGAATTTATGGACTAGTACTAAAATATGGGTTAATATCAGACTTATGGACATGTTCTGAACTGGGCGGGAATGTTTTCTTAATGTACAATTGCTCTTTGATATAAAATTCTCTCTTACATGCATAGGAATGCCTCTGGATTTGTTTCTCTAGTCAACCCGGACTAACACAATACCCAAGAAGTGTGGCAATAACTCTACAGGGCAGCCTGCAATAGTCATAGATAGTGAATAGACTAACTCTCAGAAGCTGGGGAAGTTACAACTATTCCTCTTTCCAGGAGATACAGCTCTGCCCCTCCCTCCCCATCTTAAGATGCCGACCAAAAAAGCATGGATTAAAAAAAATATTTCTATAGCAGTTAATACACATCTGGTTGATTAACAAGGTATTGTCCTCACAATACAAACAGAAATTGCAACAGTGGGTTTTAAAAGTATGGGCAGGGAATTTGGGCATATGACAAAGACTAAAAGGTTTAGGGCCAAGAAACTTCTCCTTGTTCACATACCAAGCTATTCATCAGTTGTCCCATAACTCCATCCCTGGTCAGCACCCCAAGCCACTCAGATAAACAACCTGCCCTTTGATTCGGTGTGGTAGTTATATAACCTGGTGTCAATTTTGTACTTGAGAGTATTAAGAGGGAAGGGTGGATTCTAGTCTGCCTAACATTTCATAGCCAATGAGGCCTCTGTGTGGGCAAGGCCTTCTCCTGAGGATTCTGGGAACTCCTGGATTTCATCTTTGAAGATGGGAGACATTCTCTCTCTCTTCACTCCCTGGGAAACAGCAACTGACAAGATACATGGAACTATGCTAGTGCCCTATGCTGCAGAAGCCGTGTGGACACTCGTGCCAGTTCAGAGATTCTCACAATGTCATTGAACCCGCAAGATTTCACACCCACTGGCCTGTGATCTTCTTGCATTCGGCATCATTACATGTGTTTCCCGAGTCTGAAGAGGACGTTATAGACTGGTATCTGACATATGGGCTAATGTTGGACTTATGTACTTATTCTGAACTGGGTTAAACCTCTCTCTTATACACATATGAGTGTCTATAAATTTGTTTCTTTAGTCTACCTGGATGAAAACAGTAGGCTATTGCTTCATTCCTCCCTACTAGACCAGCTAAGCAGGTGGAGGGTTTAAAAGGCCCCCAAATGGATTTTTTTAAGCTATGTATTTAATTTAAAAAAATTTTACAAAACAACCTTATCACCTTCAAACTACTTGCCATTACACTTAATATATTTGTCAAATCTGTGATTCCATTTTTGGAAATACTTTTCAAATTTGTCCGTTGGGATTTCTGATACACCTCCCTCATTTTTTTCTTCCCCTCTTCTATGTCATCAAATCGCTGCCCTCCTCAACTACCAACTAGGATTTTTTCCCCTTGGGATCACATGTTATGCAATCTTTTCAAAACCTCTAAATAGAAAAGGTAATTAAAGTCTGACCTGTTGGAATGAACTCCAAATGCACTATCCGCCTCACAGTAAACAACAACAACAAATTTGATTTCACTTGATGAGCATTCTTTGGTGTCTTCCACTGGTTCATATATCCTGATCAGGAAACATAATTTCAAAGCTACACACTGTACTCTTAAATTGGCCATCACAAATTCGAGGTTCAAGCAAAATTGCTTTCACGACAAAACTCACTGTGATCAGAAGGAATCTTCCCAGGAGACATCACTGGGTGAACTAACTCAATGCTTGCCTAATGGGAAAAAAGTGCATATTACAAAAACTTTTCCCAGTGGAGCTTTTCCCGTTTCTTTTGGTTGTGTTTTGGGTTTTTTTTTTGGGGGGGAGGTACCCCCACAGACCCGTTCTTCCAGTCCTATTTAGTCACGTCCATCATCCAGAAAAGAGAGAACCCCAACTCCTCTGACCTTGTTTACTAGAGGTCTGTCATCTTTAGATATTTAACCTAAATCATAAAAATTCAGGAGTCTCAGCCATACCAGGTACCAAAACCATTCCACTAGTCTTAATATCAACCCTACTCTTACATGTTATAAAATCATCACACTACCAGACACTGTCCCCAACTGCTCAAAAACTCCTGATCCACACACCCTTAGCTTCCCCAAGGACAAGGTTTAGACAGCAGATGTTCTTTTGCTGGCATTGTTGTTGCTCTGTGTTCTATCATTCCTATAATCCCTCCATATCTAAAACAAATTGTGCACTTTTCTTATAATTCATCCTTAATCAGGACTTCATTATGTGCTGGTATACGTAAGAACTGGGGGGTGGGGGGTAATGTTAATTTACTTTTTTTGCATTCACTTAAATTTGTTTTCCAGTTTTTGAACCCATCATCAATCCAGAAGTTAGCACCCACATCAGAGACAATGCTCCTGGGCAAAACTTAGAGCCAAAACAAACATATATAAAGAGCTCTCACGATTCTTACTCTAGTATCATTTTTTCTATTATTTTTTAAAACTTTACGTTTACCCTTTCCTTCTTTAATATTTAAAGGTTGATTTCTTATCCCTTTTAACCTATCTTTTATTTGTCCCCTTCTTTTATTCTCTTCCAACATTTTCTTTCTATCTCATTCTAATGAAAATAAAATCTAACACTATTCTTAAAATTTATTATCTTTTCCCCTGATCTATTAGCATTACCCATTTTCTGGTCATAGCAACAAGTACATTTGGGAAACCTAATTTCCTTTCATTTAACCTACAAAATAACACTACAGGATCTCTCACTTTTTTTGCTTACTTTTTCTTTGTTTCTCCCTCCTCCAACACTTCGTCTTCTACTTTTTAATCTACCCAAATAAAACCTAATCTAACACTCTCCCTCATACAGTTCATACTGTCCACTGCCCCCTCTACTGTACTATCTAACAGAGTTAAACACACACACACACACACACACACACAAGAAAGAGAAACGAACAACCAAATTCCAAACAGAACTAAATGCAATGTCTGAAACTGAACAGGCTATGGAATTACCAGAGAAATATATTAAAAGAATAATGATACCACTCATACAACAGATGAAGGGAGAGACTGAGAGGAAAAGTAAAACAATAGAAAAAAGCTGGTAAGTTCACTATATGCCACAGAATAAAAAATTAAACAATACAATAGCAGCATTACAAAACACTCTAAAAAGGAAGCAGAAGAGAAGAGAGAGAAACCTGAGTTAGTGGGCTTGAAGATAAATCTGTCGACTCCAAGTAAAATAAAATGCAAAAGAGAAATAGAAAAACTTTAAGAACAATGTAGGATGCAATCAAGAGGAACAACATATCTAATGGGAATCCAGAACAGGAAGGAAAAAAATACATACAAACAAGGAATAGTATTAGAATTCTCTTAAGAAAAATTTCCTCAATGTCTAAGGATGAAATGATAATTATTCAGGAAGCCAAAAGAATTACAATCAGGAGAAACCCCAAATGGAAAACTACCTGCACAACGTATTCACTATGTCTAATATCAATTGGTAAGGGAAGAAAATGTAAGTGAAGATAGCAACAACAACAAAAAAGAACAATTATATACAATGGGTCAAAATAGCATAACTTCAGATTTCTCAATGGAAACTATGCAGGCAAGAAGAAAATAGAGTGAATTACACAGAACACTGGAAGAAAAAACTGTGAACTTACAATATTTTACCCAGCAAAAATATCACTCAAAGATGATGGAGAAATAAAAGCATTGTAAGAGAAGAAGAAATTCAAAAATTCACATATAGATTGTGATAAGAGTTGTATGAATCCCTAATAAAATGATTTTTTAAAAGAATTTAAAAGAATTCACAAGAACAAGACCACCACTCTGTTAAAAAAAAAAAACAAACCCAAAATCCAGTGAAATACTATGGCCATCAATAACACCATCACATTTATTTGAAACCAACATAAAGACAATTCCTAACAAAAATAAACATACCCAGAGCGACACTGAAAGCAATAAATTAATATAGGAAAAACAATGAAACTATGAAAATACACATTAAAGACTCACACAAAACTTTAACAAATGTAAAGAAAAATGTCGGTAACAAATATATACCTGTCAAGAATCTCACTGAATGTCAATGGACTAAATTCACCCATAAATGCATGTAAAACCCAAAGCTATCCACATCATCGATGAGAAAGCTGTAACAAATATAAGTATTCTATTGCAGCTCATGCAGAGACCACTAAGTACAATGAAAGAGGAACACACAGAGGAAGACAAGATAGATGACTAGAACATCTAGAATTACATCACTTATGCAAAGTGAAATATTTTATCAGCAGATTAAAATGAGAGCCCACAAACTGGCATGGGGGTAGGGGGTTACCAACAAGAGATCACACAAAGATCTAATCTTCAAAATGTACAGAACTCTACAACAACTCAATAAGAAAATGACAAACTAACTAATTAAGAAGAGGGGAAAAGACATAAGCAAACATTTCTCCAAAATGAAGTACAGATGCTAACAAACATAAAAAATGGTTGTGATGACTAGTCATCAGGAAGATGCAAATTAAAACCTCAACAAGATAGCACTTTATACCCATAATACTAGCCCAATTAAACAACAACAAAACAAAACCCACAGGAAACAACAAATGCTGGAGAAGATGTGTAGACGTTGGAACTAGTATTCAGTATAGTGGACTAGTAAATAAAGCACCATGGAAGATGATATGGCAGTACATACACAACTGGGAACAGAAATTCCATATGCCCCATCAATACTACTATTAAGTTTATACCCCAACGAAATGAGACACAATATGTGTAATTGTATGCTTTCCCATATTCAAAGCAGCACAATTCACAATAGCAAAAACTGGAAGCAGACAAATGTCCCATAGTGGAAGCATGAATTAAGAAACTATGGTGTGTACACATAATGGAAAACAATGCATTCCTAAAAACAACAACAAAAACCATGAACCATGCATCATCTCCCTTGTGTGCACTTTGTAAGAATCACCTCAAACAAGGAGACCTCACATTGGCTGGGTCACTCTGTCAAGAAAGGGGAAAAGGGGAAAGACTTTCCATTTGATGCTGTACAACAGTGAGAGAAGGCTCTGACAAATGAGCAGCCCCCCCACAGGAATGAAGGGAGAACCTTACTGGAACATCAAAGTAAGACCAGGGGACGGGGGCAACTACATTTGAAAGGAGGTGTTGATATTTTTGTTGCTGGGTTTGGTTGGTAAATGAGGAGGAGCAACCTCACTTCGTGAGGGATGCTAAACAATAATTGTTGGGAACCTAAGTGGTCAATAAACTGATTTTATGTTCCAGGGTTGACACTAATAATATGTTTCTACCCAACCCTGGATGAACTATGCTATGGAGTAAACACTATGATGACTGTAGATGTTGGCCTTACAGGCCAAGGGCCACATCAGGAGGACACAGAGTAGAAGCCCTACTGAATGCACTGAGCAATACACCAAATCTACCTGTACCCTTGATTAAGGATTGAACTGTTTTTAAGGCAGGGGAGGGAAAAACTGTGGAAATGTTGGTCATTGGACATCCCTGGCTTAGTGGGTGTCCAATGCAGTGACACTGAGAACCACCAAATATTTAATACCTCAATGCGTTCCTTGCAATAATATGAACAGTTTTAATCTGATAGGCAAGTACCTGCACTTGTAACAACTGATAAAAGTAAATTTTCCCTAACAACAAGAACCATGCTCAGTGTAAGCAGAGGTCATTCAATTAAGAAATCTTTCTGTACAAAGCAACAACTCGTGGATTGCACCTCAAAGTTATATACTTGCATAAACCCCTCATATTAACAGTATCTTAAATTCTATGTCATTGGATAAATTATTGATGCTATCAATGCAATCACATCTGAGGGGGCTTTGTTTTACGCCTTTTTGTTGTTGCTGCTGCTGTTGTTGTTGTTGTTGTTGGTGGTGGTGGTGGTGGTGGTGGTGGTCTTATTGTCATAATATGACCACCAAAGTAAACCAGAGCAGATGGATTATAGGCTCCCACTTAACTCTATTCCCAATCCAAGAACAGTTAGTTCTGATAACAGGGCCTGCTCAATACTGACTTTAATGAAACAATCACTGAAGGTAAGGGAGCTACAGCAGTGTGGTGAAGAAAGCACATGGCGCCCCGCTAACAATTGGAATAGTGTCTGGGGTCTTAACGGTTTGTATTCAAACAGTCACTAATCTAAGTGAGGTGTCAACTAAGTCCACATGGATGAAGCACATGTGTGATGCAAAGATAACAAAATCCAAATATGGTGAGGGAAAAATAGCAAAGTTTAATTGTGAAAAACAAAACAAAAAAATTTATAGGAAAGTATGTAGGACAGTGGGGACCCCAAATCCATCTGGAAACCATCTAGTGAGAGTAAATCTCTGGCATATCCTCTTTAAACACAGGAAAGGGTCTATAACAGCTTTACTATCAGCCAGAGATCATTGTAATCCTGATTATGTTCAATCACACCATAGTATAATATGATACTTTTTCAGTTAACCTCTCTCTTGACTCAACATGAATTTGCTGTAGCTTCAAGTATTCCTCACTTTATCCACTACAGTAATTTCTTCTCTGGCTTTTAAGATTTTTTTTGGGGGGAGGGGCTTTTAAGATATTGTTGGTGGTATTTTCTTTATTAATCTTTATTTTTATCTTTATATTCTTATTTTCTTCTTCTTGCCGGTTTGTTTTGGTTTCTGTTGGGTTTCCCAGACTGTGAAGCACAGGAGTAGATGCATAGAAACAATAGGTAATGCAATGATTTAGGGGGGATGTGTGAAGGGGAGGCGGGGACAGTGAGGGAATTGGGGGAGCATACAGTAAGTACAGGAGGGGGAAGAAGCACTTGTAATGATTGTGATGATGTCTATGCAACTCATTTTAAAAGCAATTTATCTCTACATAGAAGCGTGTGATATTTGAATACTGTATGAAGAATATTGCTACTAAAACAAACAAATAGAAGCCAAAGTTGACCAATGATTACCGTGGTTGAAGGAGAAAGCACTGTTGCTTAGGGATCATTGAGTTTGATGGTTGTGGATGAATTTGGAAAAGGATACGAATAATCATTGTACAACATGAAACATTTTAATTAATGGCACTG
This sequence comes from Tenrec ecaudatus, assembly GCF_050624435.1. Taxonomy (NCBI): domain Eukaryota; kingdom Metazoa; phylum Chordata; class Mammalia; order Afrosoricida; family Tenrecidae; genus Tenrec; species Tenrec ecaudatus. The sequence continues at coordinate 49,952 of NW_027458216.1, forward strand.
AATTATACATGTAGAAGTTGTGTAATTGGAGAATGTTTTGTTGTGTATATTTTTGCTACAATTACAAAACTTAATTCATGAATAATAATGACTACAAGGAAGAAGAAAATGTTCTAAAATTGAAAACGGTGATAACTTCACAACTATTCTTGACATGATTGAATTATTGAATTGTATGACATGTGGATGACATACTAATAAAACTGTTAGAATATTTATCCCTATCAATATCTGTCATATCTATCTATCTATCATTTATCTATCACTATCAGTATGGTAGTTACACAATTTCAGGTCAAATTGAAAATATATAATGTGGTAAAATCTAGCCTGTCACTGAGGTCACAGATTGATGGTACCTCCTTGTGGGCATGGTTTTCTCATAAGGAGGAACATTGGAACCCACTCCCACCCCCAACTCTGAGTCTTCATCTTTATGCTGTAGAGACATTGGATCCACAAGAGTTTGTACCTACCATCATGTGATATTCCTGCATTCGGCATCATTGCATGTGGCTGCATGAGTCCAAAGAAGAACTATGGAATAGTATCGTACTCATGGACTTGAGTTGGACTGGGCTGGGATGTTTCTGTCAATATGTAATTACTTCTTCATATAAAGCTATTTCTTACACATATTTGAGTGACTGGTTTGAATTCTCTAGACAACCAGGCCTAACACAAGCAATCTCTCTGTCAATCTGTCAATCTATCGTCTATCTACCTAGCACTTATGCCTTAACAGAAAAAACAAGTGTGCACCATACTGTTAGAGATTACGGGAATCAAGAACATTACAAAGATTATAAATGATAGGTAATCATCACAGCAACCAAATAGCTTCAACATTAAAAATAGTACCTAAAAACAAGTAGTCTCCTGTCACTTTTATTTATTGAGTTTTAAGAACTTGGTTCATATTTTGTATATAAGGCCATTATCTCAGTTGGTTTCTACAAATATACCCTTTCCATGACTTTTGCTTTATATTTCTTAGAAGTGTCTTTCATAGAGCCCATAACAAAATGTCATTGAGTCTCTCCTGACTCATAGCCATGCTCTACAAATTTTTTGACTGTAAATATTTATGGGAAGAGAACAGAAAAACTTGATTAATTCACACGGACAGTTTTTCAGTTAGCAGTCCAATGACTATGACACACAGATGACACCAATATGTAGAGATATTGAGCACTCACTGATGGATACAAATGATTAGAGCCTTCAATGTGGTTTATATTTCATTATATAGAAATATTTAGTCCACTCAAGTGGTTCCAAAAAATGTCATGAAAAAACAAGAAAATACTGCAGTCACAGAATTCATTTCACCTAAATTCACAATCAATATCAATATAAGAAGCAGGCAATAAATACAAGGTAAAAGAAATTTCTTAAAAAAATCATTAAATATTTTAATGTCATTGTTGGGACTACGGTATGGCTTACCCCAGCCATGTCATTCTCTATCACCTAATATGGAAAAGAAATCTTGACAATGAATTTTAAAAGACCAATGAAAACTTAATGTATATTTGAATGATGGTATAGGCAAAGATTACTGAATACACCATAAGTTTCAAGAACTAACAAATCTGTTTTGTACTCCTGAGAATTTCCATAGAAGTAAAGATGAAGATAATTTGTTTGGTTTACTTTTGTTTTAGAGGAATAGGGTCCCCAATTTTTTTTACATAATTTATAGACCTGTGGAGATAAAACTATCTGCTTTTATGACTCCCATGTTCACAGCTCAAGATGGTGAATTTAGGTCACATAGTTCAACAACTAATCGTTTCCCTTATGTCAATAGTTCTATCATTTTAAGTAGATTATAAAGGTATAGAGAGTATATATACACAGGCACACACACTTAGTCTAATTCTTCGGAAATCTTCTGGTATGTGACATTTCTTAATAGTTCATCAGCTTCTATTGCAAGTTGGCACTTCAGAGAACACAAAGGTCAGTTTGAGAAACTATTTAAACACTGCAATTCGTGCGTGTAGTATAGTTTAAATGAAATATATATCATTTAAACAATGTATATAATTTAAACTAACTTTCATTTTGTTCCTTGGCTTTCTCAAGGCGCACAGAAGCTACATTGGGAGGACACTCAGGAGAAAAAGCAGTGGTCCAGGTGTGCTGGAACAAGATTTTTGGCTTTAGTTATCACTTAGCTCTCATGCTACAGCCTCGAGTAGCAAGAGAGGTGAATGTATGAGAGTACCATCTTCACTCACCCATTAGATTCTCATGGAGACATTGAATGTGGACACGGATGAGACTGTCTTCTTCACATAATGTCTTAATCACAGTCATGAAATAACCAAGCAGGTATAATTTTAAGCTGTAAACAATTATTCATGATTTCTCTACAATAGTAGAAAAGTGGAATAAATATGATTGCCCTTTCATTGGGCCCATATTACTCTACAAATTCCAAATTGGAAAGTACTGAGAGCAACTGGATTAAATGACTGACCAAATATCACCCTGTGGCTTGGGGCATGGGAAAGAAATCCATGCCATTGAGTGTAAAGCTCAAGGTGTTGATTTCCATAGTCCGGGGAGAACTTTTCAGCTTATTAAGAATATTTGTAGCCCCCAGAGTAATTTATTTCAGTGGACAGCACTGAAGCTGCAGCTCAAGAAGGACATGTCTGAGTAGAGAACATAGGAGCAAATTAAGGGGGGGGGAAGAGAGATAGTGGAACACATCCTGGCCCACCAGGACTGGAGGACAATATTCCCGTTCAGAGCAGCCAATCCACAGAGAAGACCATATGTCTGGCCCCATTATGAGACACAACATCCCGCACAGACTCATAGCCCTACAGGGGACAACACTGGAGACACAGTGTGGGAATTTCACCCAATCTGGTCCCCCAACAAACGGAGGCAAAAAACAAGAAGGTTGTGCAACAGAACAGCAAGGGGAACAGAGCAACAAAGTGCCCAGGGAATACCAAAAACAGACTTTGGGGTCAGGGCTTGGCACCCCATCAGACTTGACCAGAAAATACTCCTAAAGGCCAACAAACAGTCCTTGAATTAACCATAGGCTTTCCTTTGTTGTTGTTTTGTCATTGGATATTTTATTGTTGTTGTTTGTTTTTTTGTTACTTTGTTTTGCTTTGTCTTGTTTTTGTGCATGTTATTATCTCCACATATGTGTCTAAATAAGATAGGCAGGATGAACAATCTGGTGGAGAAAACAATGGGACTGACAGTTCTGGGGGGACATGGAAGACGTGGAGGTGGGGGGAAAGGTATTGGGGTTAACAAATCCAGGGCAAAGGGAACAACAAAGTGATCCAAATTGGTGGTGAGGAGGGTGTCGGAAGCCTGGTAAGGCATGATTAAGGGTAATGTGGCTGAGAGGAATTACTGAAACCCAAATGAAGGCTGAGCATGATAGTGGGACAGGAGGAAAGTTAAAGAAAATAGAGGAAAGAGCTAGGAGGCAAAGGGCACTTCTAGAGGTCTAAATAAAGGCACATGCATATGTAAATATATTTTTATATGAGGATAGGAAATTACATCTATGTGCATATATTTATAGGTTTAGTATTAAGGTAGCAGATGGACATTGGGGCCTACACTCAAGTACTTCCTCACTGCAAGAATACTATGTTCTGTTAAACTGGCATTCCGTGATGTTCACCTTCTTGATATGATCACTGAAGACAAAGCAGGTGAATAAAAAAATGTGGTGAAGAAAGCTGATGGAGCACGGCTATAAAAACATATAGCATCCAGGGTCTTAAAGACTTGGAGGTAAACAATCAGCCATCAAGATCAGAAGCAACAAAGCCCACATGTAAGAAGCACCTCAGCCTGTATGATCATGAAGTGCCAAAGGGATCAGGTATCACATATCAAAGAACAAAAAAATCATACCACTGGGTGCTTACCTTCCCAGTATGATCACTGAAGACAAATGGGTGCATAAGCAAAAGTGGTGAAGAAAGATGATGGTGTCCATTTATCACAAGACACAGAATCTAGGCTCTTAAAGGCTTGAAATTAAACAAGCTGCCATCTAGCTCAAAAGCAACAAAGCCCACATACAAGAAGCACACAAGCCTGTGTTATCACTAGGTGTCGAAGGGATCAGTTATCAGGCATCATCGGAACAAAAAAATCATATTATTATGAATGAGGGGGAGAGCGGAGTGGAAACCCAAAACCTATCTGTAGGCAATTGAACATCCCCTTATGGAAGGGTCACAGGGAGGAGATGAGCCAGTCAGGGTGCAGTGTAGTAACGATGAAACATACAACTTTCCTCTAGTTCCTAAAAGCTTCCTTCCCCTACTCCCCTACCCCCACTATCATGATTCCAATTCTACCTTACAAATCTGGCTAGACCAGAGGATATACACTGGTACAGATAGGAATTACAAATACAGGGAATCCAGGACAGTTAATCCCTTCAGGACCAGTGTTGAGAGGTGATACTGGGAGGGTGGAGGGAAGGTGGGATGGAAAGGATTACAAGGATCTACATGTAACCTCCTCCCTGGTGACTAACAACCCTAACATAGGGAGATATCAGACAGTGTAAGATATGACTAAATAATTATAATTTACAAATTATTAAGGGTTCATGAGGGAGGGGGTAGCAGAGAGGGAGGGGAACAAAATGAGGAGCTGATACCAAGGGCTCAAGCAGAAAGCAAATGTCTTGAGAATGATGATGGCAACATATGTACAATGTGATTGAAACAATGGATAGATGTATGGGTTGCTATAAGAGTTGTATTAGCCCCCAATAAAATGACTAAAATAAATAAATTAAATGTAATTAGGAAAAAAAGAGTACTTTTAGCATGCGTAATAAAAACATTCAATTCAGAGGGATACTGTCATTAGATTTACACTTCAGATTTCATGATCTCTGTCATGAACTTATCTGAGACAATCATGATCATCACATTTAGAGATGAAGGTGACCTAGACTAATCGGCAGATACACATAGTCTGGGATTTAAGGTGGTCAGACAACCCCCAGCAGCAGATGGCATAAGATGGCACTTTGTTGAAAAGACCAGTATCAAGTGATGCCATTCCAGCCTATATGTGAAAAAAGAACCAAGCCTGCAATGTCTAAATGACACACACAAATATGACTGTGTTTAAGTATCTGGAAATTGATAAAATCTATGGCTCTTTCTGTCAAAGCAGTTACTTATTCCCCTCAACAGCATCTGGCTCAGAGAAGTCCAGGTGAATTTGATTTAAATTTGGTTAGTTGTGATATAATACAGTGGTTATAACCAAGCAGAAAACGAGTTAGGGAGACCAACTCTAACTCTAGACCATTTTTGAGACCTAGGATATGAAAAAGAGAAATGAAAAGGGAACCACTGTTGGAAATTAGCTTTAAAACGCTTGTTTTGAGTTGCTACTTCTTAATTGTCAATAATATGAACAATTTTCCATAAAGCTCAATCTGTGAGTTTGGGTAAGCAGCAATTAGAGTGCTGTGTCCAGAGCATAAATGGAGATACTGAATTTGGGGATGCTGACATTTCAGATGTACCAGCGTCACTTGGGTAAAGGGCATTTAAAACAGTTTCCACGGTCATTCTCCAAATGCTGAGGCCCTGTTGCCTGTGGGAAGCGCAGGCCTACATTAGAATCCAGAGTCTCTATTCAGTCTTCAGCAGGTGTCTTTCCATTGAAGATGTGACTTACTGCTTTGGGTCCTCATTCCTACTCTGCCCCTTCTGAGAGAGATGCTGGCCGCAGTACCCTCCTCCTATGAAGGCATGAAAGGGCTGGGGTCACACAGGGTGCTGAGGGAGATTCCAGCTGGAACACCTGCCTCCTATGCTGGCTACAAGGGCTGGGGGGGGGGGGCAGGCTTAAAAGCTGGCACTGGCGACCGCACAGGGCACCCCAATGCTGAGATTGGAGAGATGGCTCTTGTGGGGATCCCAAAGCCGTGTCCTAGTCTCCCTAGGAGGAGGGAACAGTGGTCTTTTGAGCTGCAGGCACTGTGAACAGCACAGGCTCCACAGCAATGTGGGGCTAGCCTGAAAGGGCAGCAGTGGCTCCAACAGGACACAGAGGGCAATGGTGCCCACCTTCCACACTGGGAGGAGAGCGCCGCAGCAGGCAGGCTCAGAGTTCCCAGCTGCTGGCACTGCAAACCCCACAGTGCACAGGGGTGGACAAAGTTGGCTCTGCTGGGAACACAAAGTCATGTAGCTACCCTTCCTAATAGGCAGGAACTTTGGCCAGCACTATGAACAGTGTAGGGTCCGGGCTCAGAGGAACACGCCTTGGTGGGCAGGTTTAGCACTCCCAGGGGTTGGTACTGGATACCCCATGGTGCACCATGGCAGAAAGGGCTGGCTCTGGCACAGGGTCTGGGCTATGGTGGCAGCCCACTGTACTGGGAGGAATGCACTGAGGTGAGGCAGGCTTAGCGCTCCAGGACAGAGGCACAAGGCTCTGCAGTGCTGGGAGCCAGCCAGAAGTAGCTCCCCTGGAAAGGCAATGCAGTAAGCAGAAGTGAGATTGCCTCCAGCCATGGGCTCATACCTGCGGGAAGTGCTTCCCAAGCAGGGAGTGGAGAGACAGTTAAGTTGATGGATGGGCAAATGGGGTGCTGGTGGAGAGGTTTAAGGCAGCAATGGGGGTGAATCATCCACTGCGGAGGTTGTCCAGGCAGCCATTGGAAGAATGCAGGTGAATTAAGGGCCTTGGGTGAATGGAGGGAGGGACCCCAGCTCAAGGGCAAATCACTGCCACATGGAGAGAGGGAAACTGTGGGAAAGGCAAACTTCTCTCCTAGTGGGGTCCCATGAGTAGGCAACTGCTATAGGGGGTCCCACCACAGCTGCGTGTCTTGGCAGAGCAGCCAAGCGATTCTAGGTGTGGAGTCCAGTTCTGGGGGTGGAGTGAGGCTACAGCTGGTCTCTGCCACTGTGGAGGAGCCCTGATGACTTGAGATGTCCCAAGAATGGAATGCTGACTAACCGAGGCCCTGGCTCAGAACAAATGCATGGGTTGGGGGTACAGTTCTCTACCAGGGGGATCTTTCACTCACCTACTCTTTCCACTCGGCTACCTGGAAAACAAACCCACCTTTTTCAAAAGAGCCCTCAGAGTGTGAGGCTCACCTGGTCCGCCATCATCCCTCTCCTAATCATGTATATTTGAGAAGCAGAAATGAGGTGACATTCACAGCATGAAAACAAAGAAAAGCATTAAACAAAGGCAACAGGTAACTGTGGAACCAGAAATGCTTTGTCACGTTGGTTCTTTCAATGTGTTGGCAATGCTCCAAAAGCAATTGGCAAGTAAATTCAACCTTAAGATTAAAAGGAGCAGTATCACATGTACCATAACTTGTAATACGAAAATCAAATTTAAAAGGAAGTAGACACAAGACCGATATAACATTAATAATTTGATGGATTTTCGTTTTCTTTAATCCTTCATGAACATAGGTTTATTATGCCTACAAGTAACACATAATCAAGGGCAGGCATGCAGAATTGTCTTCTTAGTTAAATGAGACTTTTTCTAACAAATGTATCAAATGCAGTTTCTTCCATAACAGTGGAATGTGTGCAATGCTTTCTGGACACAGTGGGCCTGGATGACTGTTCTGCACTCTCCCGCGGCATTTCTCTTACTACTCTGAGAGAACGAAATAGGTCTTACCAACATTGCACCCATAACAGACAAAAAGAAAGCCTAGTGAACATTTTCCTGACACTGATTAAATACTTTGATTATCAAGATCTCTGAATTATTTGCAGGCATGAATTATTTTCAAAATAACTATTTCCCTGAAATGTTTAGTTAACACAGTATGGCCCTGTGACATAGATGGTACACATTGCGCCGCGGACTGCAACATCAGCAGTTTGATATCAATCCAGCTTAGCGGGAGAAAGAAGAGGCTTTAAATATCTTTTAATCATCAAGACTCTTCTTCTGGCACTATATTAGATAACACTCCATTATGATTCACATTTGTCAGTTTATATTCCGGAAGTGGGAAAAATCTTCATTACTGCTAATTTGCTGAGTTTTAAAGTTCCACAGATACCTGTTCACCAGGGGGTAATACTGGTAGTAATTGAAATACTTGTTGTGTAGACTGTAATATGTAAAAATTTGTGATCATGGGAAACCTACAATATAATTGTCCCAGAGAGAAAATTAACTGAATTGTCATATTTAACGAGGTATTCCTCCTATCCCTTTTCCTATTGACTGGACAACAACTGGGTATATTTGGTAAATAAGGAATTTATTTGGAATAATGAAGCTTTTCTTAGCAACTATAGCTAAGTTTGTGAAGGTCTCCACCATCACATCTCTGTAGAGTTGCTTCTGAGAATCATCCAGCAATGCTCATTCTTCTGGGGTAAAATCCACAGCCACATTCTCAACAGTCACTGAATCCTAAAGTAACCCACAGGATCTCCTTCATTTGAGGAATAAGCAGTCAAATATGTGTGAACAGAAAAATGAGGCATCTAATCCTGAGAAATTTTCTTTATATTGTGATTTGACACATGGTTATGGGTTCTATAATGTCTACCGTAGGGTTTACCCATTATTCTAGCCATATATATTCACTTCTCCAAAAGTTTCATCTCATCCCATAGACTTATCAATATGAAGAACCTTCAATATTTTAATGAAAACCTTACATTACCTTTAATTCCATTTTTTCATACTCACTGTGTAAAGTCTCAAGTTTTTAAAATAATAAGCTTATCACTGCTCACATGGACTTCTCAAATCCAGGCTACAACCTAACTTTAAGAGTTTATAATATTTCAGCAATTCTCCACTATAAAAAACATATTCCATAACATCTCTCTCTTTCTATTTCTCTCCTTCTCTCTCTCTGTGGTATGTGGGTATATGAGAGATGGGTGGGGGTATATTTATGGAGAGGAGGTGAAACACCTTCCACAGTGATATCTCTCTCTATTTATATATCTATATATATATATATATTTATATAAAATAAGTGAATGTTGAAATATTAACAATTAATAAATACTTCAAGACTGGTATCTTATGGGTTTGCCAGTTTTTTTGGTTTTTTTTTTTTTTGCTTCCCATTAACCACTTCATGAAATAGCATATGATTAACAACTGAAAGACTTCAATATATAATTCAAATGTGCTCTGAAGTATTCCAGATAAACATGTCTTGAGTAATTGCCTGAATACCAATGAATATGTTTAATCAAACACATGCAAATCTTGAAATGGTCTATGCTCTCAAATTTGGGAAACAAGTGTTTGTCCATAGACTGCTGGTTATCCATATTGTTGTGCATTCAAAAAAAGGAGATATTTAAATAGATGTGAAATTTTTCAAACAATATTTTATGATACACATGCAAAATTCTGCTGAAACTAATACAAAATAGAGCTGCAATACTCGATCAACAGAACTGCTTGGCACTCAAGTAAATGGAAAATAACTTCTGGAATTAGAACTTCTGATATTATGGGTGATATCAAATGGTTCCAGTAAAAGATTGGATTAAGAGAGTACCATAACAATATTCCCCTGTCTTCTTGTCTTTATGGTAATTGTTGCAGTAGGGAAAAAAGGAAGCTATTCAAACAGAAAAATGGGATGCTTCAAATTTTAAAATCATGAAATGTACAGTATATATTTAATATATTTTTGGGAAAAAATCATCTGAAACATTAAACATATGGATAGGAGAAAATCATTTTAAAAATCTGTGAAGTAGAAACTGATCTTTCTGGTTGAAAGTGAGGAGAATCTGAAGAAATAACTAATGAAGATCAAAGATTATAACATTGAGCATCACTATAACAACACACACAATTGAATTAATCAGCAACCCCAGCAGAGTTTGAGCATGATTTGAAATCAAGATTTATATATTACTGAATCCATCATCATTATCCTTGGAACCAGCTATCAAGAACTCAAAGCACCTATTAAATTGGGCAATCTTCTGCCAAGGGTCTACTTAAAGTGCAGAAAGCAAAGGTGCCATTTTAGGACTAAGGTGAGCTTGGCTCAATCCATGATATTTTCATCACCCCATATGCATGTTTTCAAACGGGCAATCAATCAGAAGAAATGTAAATTAATTCATGTGAATTTTATGATATTGGTGCAGAATGTTGAGTATACCACAGACAGCAAGAAGAATAAACAAACCTATCATGGACAATGGAGCAATGGTAGTACAGTGAGCTAACTGCTGGGTCAGTCCTTTGAAAGTATCAGTCATTTCACTGGAGGAAGTCAAAGTTTCTATGCCCATACATAGTTACAGTGCAAGAAACCTCCAGGGCAGTTCTGCCCACAATTTTAAAGCTACTCTGTTTTGGAATCACTTTTTTGGCAGTGAGTTTGTATTTTTTTATTTTGGTCTCTAGGAATAAGTGCAGGACAAATGCTATTAAAAATCAAAGATGATGAGGTATCATCCTCAATACATGGGACATGTTATGAATGGGATCCTCTGAAGAAAGAGACACAATTGTTTAATTTTTGAAAACAGTCAAGAAAAATAAAATCACCTTCAGTGGCTGTGTTTTTAATAATAGTCCAATAATGGTGTTAATTATGTAAGGCAAGGTAAAGACACTGCAAGCCTAGGCAGGATTTCATTCTGTTGTACAAAGGGGCATTACCAGTAAGGAATGTTTTTACAGGGCTTACAATCACCATACATAAATATAAAGAATAGGAATTCTGGCTTATTGACCAAATGGACACATTTCATTCAGACTCATTCTTTTGATGAGGCCATGAGAAGATATGTGCAACAGTGTAAGAGCCAAATCTACCATCTCTAAAAAATCTAAAGAAAATATTTCACTGACTGATGGAGAAAAGAAAACTATAGTGAAGAAGCAATGGTGACTTTAAATGTGCTAAGAAAGCATGTCCTTTGGTCGACCTGTATATCTAGACTTACTCAGGAAGTTTATCATCACTGTTATCCAGTGTTTGGAACCACATATGCATTTGATAGCAATAGACTGCATCATACAGCTCCATCCCTTGTCCCCCACCCATCACACTTTTGCCTTTGAATCTAACCTCGGGTTTCAGTGATTCTTATCTGACCTTACTCTGTATAATGAAAATAACCTAGGTTTCTGTAGTACTCACCATTTTGTAGTACAGCTCCTGGAAGAAAAATCAATGCACTCTCTAAATAGCAAGCAGAGACACTAGGAAATTTGGAGTCAGGTGAATGGATTTGGTTCACAGCCATCCAGAAGTTCAAATCCTTGTGATGCTTAAGTGTGCAAGACAGCAGTCCCACGTTTCTGGCTCCCTAGACTGGACTGTATTTTGTTATGTGTGGCCAATCTGCAACCTGAAACTGAAGAGGAGTGATCACTTAGGTATGTCAGTGTTGGCCTGAACTTCTTGCCCTAAGAGAGACCACCCTGAGCCACTGAGCTGAAGATTAGGATCCAAACAGAAGTATTTGTTGTAAAGACAGGGCCCACGCTATGCTAATAAAGTCCATTCTTCTCTTCATCAGGTCCCCTTCATTGACATTTCTGTAATAGAAGCAGGTATTTCCTAGTCTCAGAGGATTAATGGATTCCAGGTGTTCCCGAAAGGCAATTATGACCCTGGATTACTGTATAGCCTTGGGAGTTCAATGCTTAAGTTGAGTGTTGACCTAGGTTTTGAATGGTTGACTTTGAAGAGGAACCCTTCACACTTTAATTTGTTATCAAAATAGGTGAATTTTCAGGAAGAATCTGTTTTCAAGCCAAGTCAATATACTCATTGCTACAATATTCTTATGCTAGTTTTATTGCTATAAAAATATTTACACGACTTCCGGGAAGATGGCGACGGAGTGACACACACCAGAGGGACTCCACAGAATCCAGGCCAGGAGAGTTGCTCAGAGTGAAATTCAACACCACTGGATCGCAGGAGGTGCATCATAAAGATAAATAGGCACAGATCCACGGGGTTTGAGGGGCTGGGGGCTTTTGGCTTACCTCAGTGGAAGCCGGCTGGGCCTCGACCCTAGTCAAGCTGCCGGATCTGCCCAAGCTGGGACCATTTGGAGCCTGTAGCAGGGCTTGGTCTCAGCACAGCCACAGTTTTCCGCTACCTGCCTCAGGGCAGGGACAGGACGCTTGCGGCTCCACTGGCAGGGATCGGGGTTCAACTACATTGTTGCTTCTGTTTGCTTGTCTGCTCTATATTCCCACACAGCCTTGGAGGGCTGTGCAGGGGCTTTTTCAAGGCACAGCCGCAGCCCTCCGCGTGGTCTGAGCAGGGACTAAACCCAAACCCCCACAGCTCCATAGGCAGGGATTAAGCTTCAGCTACACTGTGGCGTCTGTTAACATCTCTGCTTTCTGTCCCCCCACTTCTCTGGGGGCTGCTCAGCAGTTTTCTTGCGACCCTTCTTGGGGCTCAGCTGCAGACTACCGCTGGGGCTTGGGGCAGGGAGTAAGCCCTTTAAGATCCACAGGCAGGGAATGGGACTCAGCTACATAGTTTCTTTTGCTTATCTCGCTTCCCTGTACCCTTGCACAGTCTACTATCACTTTTTGATTTTTCTCCCCCCCCCTTGTTCCTGCCCTGCTCTCTCACACTCCATTGCGGACTTACGGGGCACTCCTATTGCCCTAGGGCATTTGCGCCTGGGTCACACCCAGCTAGGTGAGCTCCACCCTGCATAGATATCCCAAGGCTAGGGTAAGGCCTGCTTGCTCTCCACGGGATACTCCTCAGACTTCTCACCAGGTAGTTCCTGCCTGTGTACCTGGGGACATAAGGCAGCTCAGGCAACACTTATCAATATTCAAACCAATAGCGGGAACTTCAGCCCAGCCTCTGCATCACTGGGGCAGGCACTCGACCTGACATCTGGGGCACTCCCCTGATAGGGAAGCCACAGGAAGATAAAGTGGTAGGTTAATCCCATAGCAAAAACAGCTGTAGGTTAATCCCATAGCAAAATCAGCTGTAGGCAAATCGAAGAAGCATTCCTATAAGTCTTCCAGAGAGAGACTAGAAAATGGCACCTGGTCCCTCAAAAACAACTCAACGCAAACAGCCACCACCCACAACGACCTCAATGAAAAAACAGGAGAAACAAAAGACCAACGCAGAAGATGTCCTGAACATAGCAACCTACATAGAAGAAGCAGATATTGGGATGCCATACAAAGACACTCTCAGAATGCTGCTTGGAGCCATGCAGGATATGAAGGAAATAATACAGAAAAAGGATGAACGGATAGAGGAGATAAAAGACATACAACAAAGGGAAATACAGGAGCTTAAGGAGCAGATAACGAAAAACAATAGCAGAATCGTGTTCCTTGAGAATCGATTGGAGGAATCAGAGAACCGCATCAGTGTTGTGGAGGACAGCCAAGCAGACTTTAATAAACGTGAACAAAAATCTAATAAGAGCATCAGAGAAGCCGAAGAAAACCTAAGAGCTATGTCTGATGCTATGAAGCGGAACAACATTAGAATAATTGGCCTACCGGAGGAAGACACAACAAAGAAGTCATCTGAAACAATAGCGAGAGAATTCTTGGAGGAAAACTTCCCCAGCCTAATGAATGAAAACCAAGCAACCATCCAGGAGGCTGAAAGAACACCAGCACGATGGGACCCCAAGAAGAAATCACCAAGGCACATAATAGTTAAACTATCCAACTTTGAGGAAAAGGAGAAAATCATGAGAGCAGCTAGGGAAAAGCAAGCAATCACATATAAAGGTTCCCACATAAGGATATGTTCAGACCTATCAGCAGAAACTATGAAAAAAAGGAGAGAGTGGAGTAACATATTCCAAAAATTGAAAGAAAACAACGCAAATCCAAGAATATTCTACCCAGCCAAATTATCGATCAAGATCTATGGAGAAGTAAAAGTCTTCCCAGACAAGGAAAAACTCAAAAAATACGTTACAACAAACGCAGCCTTACAAAAGATCCTCGCCGACTCGGTATGGGCAGAAGAACAACACTCACCAAGCACAAATAAGAGACCAACACATAGAACAACCTCACCCAGAGCACAACAAAGAGAAAACAGACCCCAAGATAGCAATGGCTTAAAGATGGAAAGAAGTCAAGAATGATACACACACACTAATGAGAAAGGAAAGTAGGAAAACTCCCAACACAAAAGGTATAAAATGGCATCACAGAGTCCGCACATTGAGATAATAACCCTGAATATCAATGGCCTGAACTCAGGCATTAAAAGACTGGGACTAGCATAATGGCTTAGAAAACACAACCCATCAATTTGCTGCCTACAGGAGACACATCTCAAGGCTACAGACAAAAATAGGCTGAGAATCAAAGGCTGGAGAAGGACCTACCAAGCAAACAGCAATACAAAAAAAGCAGGGGTTGCAATCCTTATCTCGGATAAAATTGACCTCAAAGTGCAAACCATAAAAAGAGATGAGGAGGAACACTATATAATGCTCAAGGGAATGATAGACAATGAACCACTAAGCATTGTAAACATATATTCCCCGAACGAGAGACCAGCTCAATACGTCAACCAAACATTCCAAAAGATTAAGAAAGAAATCACAGACTCAACAATTATACTGGGCGACTTCAACTCACCACTCACTGAGAAAGATAGATCACAGGGAAAGAAACTCAACAAGGAGACTAGAGAACTAAACTCCACAATTAGACAATTTGACCTAATAGATATTTACAGAGCTTTTCATTCAAATAAAAAAAATTTCACATTCTTTTCAAGTCTATTCGAAGATAGACCACATGCTGGGGCATAAGGCAAATCTACATAAATTTAAGCACATTGAAATAATACAGACCTCTCTCTCTGACCACCGTGCCATAAGACTGGAAATCAGCAAAAGGAAGACAAAGAAAACAAGAGCAAATAATTGGAGGATGAATAACACTCTACTGCAAAAGGAGAGCATACTGGTGCAGATCAGAGACGAAATCAGGAAATTTCTAGAAACCAACGAAAATGAGCACACGACATACCAAAACTTATGGGACACAGCAAAGGCAGTCATCAGAGGAAGGTTCATAGCAATACAAGCACACCTAAGAAAGGAAGAGAGAATCATGATGGATACGCTGACACAAAATTTACAAAAACTAGAGCAGAGTCAGCAGGACAACCCTACTAATAGCAAAAGAAAAGAAATTATAAAAATCAGGGCTGAGATTCAGGAGAGGGAAAATAAAAAAACTATGGAAAAAATTAATATCGCTAAAAGTTGGTTCTTTGAAAGGATAAACAGGATCGATAGACCATTGGCAAACCTAACCAAAGAAAGGAGGGAACAAATCTCAATAGCAAGAATAAGGGATGAAAGAGGGGTCATTACAACAGACCCTAATGAAATCAAAAGGATAGTTACACAATACTATGAAGGAGTGTACTCCAATGAATTCAACAATTTGGAAGACATGGACAAATTCCTGGAAAAACAATCCCTCCCTAGACTATCCTCGGTGGACATCAAGAATCTCAACAGAACCATAGCAATAGAAGAAATAGAAAAGGTTATCAAGGGATTACCAACAAAAAAATCCCCTGGACCAGATGAATACACTGGAGAATTATATCAAGCATTCAGGGAAGAACTAATACCAATCCTACACAAACTTTTCCAGAACATAGAAAAAGACGGCAAACTCCCAAACTCCTTCTATGAAGCTAGTATAACTCTGATACCCAAACCGGGCAAGAATCCCACAAGAATCGAGAACTACAGACCGATATCCCTAATGAACATTGTTGCAAAATTCCTTAACAAAATACTAGCCAACAGAATACAAAAGTATATAAAACAAATAATTCACCATGACCAAGTGGGATTCATACCAGGGATGCAGGGATGGTTCAACATATGAAAGACCATTAGTATTATTCGTCACATTGACATGAAAAAGTATAAGAATCACATGATTATATCAATAGACGCAGAAAAAGCATTCGACAACATCCAACACCAATTCCTGTTTAAGACACTAGCGAAGATAGGAATGGAAGGAAAGTTCCTCAAGACAATACAAGCTATATATGAAAAACCAACAGCCAAAGTCATAGTCAATGGAGAAAAGACTAACACAATCCCACTGAAAAAGGGGACCAGACAAGGATGCCTTGTCTCCACTCCTATTTAATATTGTGCTGGAGGTTTTAGCTAACAGCATAAGGCAAAGTAGTGACATCAAAGGTATTCGTCTGGGGAAGGAAGAGGTGAAACTATCGTTATTTGCAGATGATATGATTTTATATATGGAAATTCCCAAAAGTTCCACAAGGGGAGTACTAGAAGCAATAGAGGAGTTTGGCAGAGTGGCAGGATACAAGATCAACAAACAGAAGTCCATCGGACTGTTATACACATCAGATAAGACCAGAAGAAGAGATCAAGAAGGTGGTACCCTTCACAATAGCCAAACACAAATTGAAATATCTAGGGATACACCTGACTGACAAAAAAAAAAAAAGATCTATATAGGGAAAACTATGGACACTATTACAAGAAACTAAGAGTGACCTCAACAAATGGAAGAATATTCCATGCTCTTGGATTGGGAGACTTAATATAGTTAAGATGTCAGTTCTGCCAAAAGCACTATATAAGTTTAATGCTATCCCGATACAATTACCATCATCTTTCTTCAAAGAAATGGAAAAACTCATTACCAACTTCATATGGAGAGGGAAGAAGCCCAGAAGTAGCAGAGAACTCCTCAAGAACAAGGACACCATGGGAGGGCTTGCTTTACCTGACTTTGGCGCATACTATGCAGCCACAGTTCTCAAAACTGCATGGTATTGGTACAATGACAGATACTCAGACCAATGGAAGAGAACTGAAAATCCATAAATAAAAGCATCAGCATACACACAGCTGATCTTTGACAAGGGCCCCAAAAAGATCAAATGGGAAGCAGATGCCCTCTTTAACAAGTGGTGCTGGAAAAAATGGATATCAACATGCAGAAAAATGAAGCAAGACCCTTATCTCACTCCATGCACAAGAATAAACTCAAGGTGGATCACAGACCTTGAAGTTAAACCCCAAACTATTAGGGCCATCAATGAGGGATTTGGGACCAACTTGAGAACTTTGGCGCAGGGAATACACAGGCTATCAGAAATAGGGAAGGACACAAACACAGAGGAGGCACAAATTGACAAATGGGATATACTGAAGATAAAACACTTGTGTACATCCAAAGAATTCACCAAGAGAGTAATAAGAGAGTCCACAGACTGGGAAAACATCTTTAGCAATGACACATCAGACAAAGGCCTTATTACTAAAATTTATAATATTCTGCTAGATTCCAAAAAGAAAAAAACCAATAGCCCACTTGAAAGGTGGGCAAAGGACTTGAACCGAAATTTTACAGGGACAGAAATCTGAATGGCCAACAAACATATGAGAAAATGTTCCCGATCTTTAGCCATAAGAGAAATGCAAATTAAAACAACAATGAGGTACCACCTGACACCCTCAAAGGTAGCCCAATTCAAAAAATCAGAAAGCAACAAGTGTTGGAGGGGCTATGGGGAGACAGTAACTCTCATCCACTGCTGGTGGGACTGTAAGTATGTACAGCCACTATGGAAATCAATGTGGCGATACCTAAAACAGATGGAAATAGAGTTACCATATGACCCAGCAATCCCCCTACTGGGCATATACCCAGAAGAGGCAAGAAACAAACCAAGACCAGACATCTGTGCTCCAATGTTCATTGCAGCACAGTTCACAATTGCAAGGAGTTGGAAGCAACCCAAATTTCCATCAACTGACGATTGGATTAAAAAACTGTGGTATATACTTACAATGGAGTACTACGCATCACTAAAAAGCAGTAATGAACGTATGAGGCATATAGTGGCATGGGAAGAACTGGAGGAAATCATGCTAAGCAAGGTAAGTCAGGCACAAAAGCACAAGTACAACATGAGTCCGCTGAGGTGAGAATTAAAATTTTTTTAAAAAAGCAAAATGGCATAGGGGAAAAAACTACTGTATACAAACATTTTAGGGGTGAAGACTGTGTAGTATGGAAGGGACCAGACCAAAACCAGGGATGTACATTGTAGACAATGGTGGAGGAAGGGGGGAGAGGAAAACAAAAGGATGAATATAAGGAAGAAAAGGGGAGCAGGGGCATGGGCATTAATCCACCCAAGGGGAGGGTATTGTTTATATCTCCACAGGGAAAGTGGGACCAGACTTCAACCCAGTGCCACAAGGTGTGAATGCAATATCCCGGCGTGGAGTAGGGAACCAGTGGAGAGGTCTGGGAGGCTGGCCTCAGCACCATAAATTTAGTGGATTCCTGCCCCTCCCCCCAAAATAATTTGCTCCAAAGGATGACATTGACTCTGCAGCTCCGGGAGACGAACATATCTGATCAGAGCACACGGGAGCAGATGAAGGGGCAGGAGGAGAGAGTGGAGCACAACCTGGCCCACCAGGCCATGAGGATGATGTTCCTGAGTAGAGCAGCCAGTCCATAGAGAGAACAACATGGCTGGCCCCACTATGAGAAATGATGCCCCTCATTGGCTAAGGGCGATACAGGGGACTGTACCGGAGACACAGTGTGGGAATTGCACCTGACCTGATACGACCACACCGAGGCAAATCAATGGGGGAGTGCAGCAGAACAGCAAGGGAATGGAGTGGCAAGGTCCCCAGGGAATGCTGAAAGTGGACTTTGGGGCCAGGGCGTGATGCCCCAACAGACTGGACTGGAAAACGCTCCTAAGGGCCAGCAAACAATCCCTGAACTAACTACAAGCTTTTCTCTTGTGAACTGTTTTGTTCTGTTCTTTGTCAGTGGTTTGTTTTTGTTGTCTGGTTGTATACTGTTGCTTTGTTTTCCTCTGTCTTGTTTTCGTGCATGTTAGTGTCTCCACAGGTCTGTCTGAATAGGACAGGCTGGATGAACTATCTGGAGGAAAAACAACGGGACCGACAGTTCCGGGGGGACTTGTGGTGGGGGGGTTAGGGGGGGTAAGGAAGTGGTGTTAACAAACACAGGGACAAGGGAAAAACATGGGACACCAAATGGTAGAGAAGGGGGCGTGGCAGGTCTGGTGGGGAATGATCAAGGGTAAGGTTGCTTAGAGAAGAGGTATACTCTAGCCCAGGTGGCGACGAAGCATGGTAGTAGGGCAGTAGGAAAGTCAAGGGAGATGGAGGAAAGAGCTAGGAGTCAAAGGGCATTTATGGAGGTCTAGACAAAGACATGTACATGCAAATATTTATATAGGAGAATGGGGAAATAGATCTATGTGTCTATATTTATAGATTAAGTATTAAGGTGGCGGAAGGACCTTGGGCCTCTACTCAAACACTCCCTCAATGCATGATTACTTTCTTTAATTAAATTGGAACTCTATGATGCTCACTCTCCCGACACAACTGCTGGAGTCAAAGTGGGTGAACAAGTAAATGTGGTGAAGAAAGCTGATGGTGCCCGGCTATCAAAAGAGATAGTGACTGGGGTCTTAAAGGCTTGAAGATAAACAAGCGGCCATCTAGCTCAGAAGCAACAAAGTCCACATGGAAGAACATACCAGCCTGTGTGATCGAGTGGTCCCGAAGGGATCAGTTACCAGGCATCAAAGAACAAAAAATCATATCATTGACTGCACACCTTCATGACAGGATCGCTGAAGACAAATGGGTGCATAAGCAAATGTGGTAAAGAAAGCTGATGGTGCCCGGCTATCAAAAGAGATAGTGACTGGTGTCTTAAAGGCTTGAAGGTGAACAAGCGGCCATCTAGCTCAGAAGCAAAAAAGCCCACATGGAAGAAGCACACCGGCCAGTGCGATCACGAGGTGCCAAGGGACCAGGTATAAGTCATCATGCAAAAAAAAAAAGATATATGTGTGTATCTATGTGTATAAGTATATATATATATATATATATATATATATATATATATATATATATATATATATATATATATATATACCGTATTCAATGAAGGGTGAAGTGCAGAGTGGAGACCCAAGGCCCAAGTGTCGGCCACTGGAGATCCCCTTATGGAGGGGTTTAGGAGAGGAGATGGGTTAATTAGGGTGCGCGGTAGTATCGATGAAGAACACAGCTTTCCCCCAGATCCTGGATGCTTCCTCCCCCCAACTACCATGATCTGATTTCTACCTTGCAGGGCTGGATAGGGCAGAGGCTGTACACTGGTACATATGAGGGCTGGAGAAACAGGGAATTCAGGGTGGATGATACCTTCAGGACCAAGGGTGTGAGGGGCGATGCTGGGAGAGTGGAGGGTGAGTGGGTTGGAAAGGGCGAACTGATTACAAGGATCCACATGTGACCTCTTCCCTGGGAGAGGGACAGCAGAGAAGGGGGGAGGGGAGACTCTGGATAGGGCAAGATAGGATAAAATAACGATGTATAAATTACCAAGGGCACATGAGGGATGGGGTAGAGGGAAGGGAGGGGGAAAAGAGAACCTGATGCAAAGGGCTTAAGTGGAGAGCAAATGCTTTGAGAATGATTGGGGCAGGGAATGTATGGATGTGCTTTATACAATTGATGTATGTATATGTATGGATTGTGATAAGAGTTGTATGAGTCCCAAATAAAATGTAAAAAAAAGAAAAGAATTATTTCAATTAAAAAAAAACAAAAACAGAAAAACATTTACAATGTACTTTAAAAATTTACAGAATTATGAGGTATGACCAATGCTTTCAGTGCTACTATCTGTGTACCTTTCTATCAACAATTTCTTCCCCTTTACATTTCATTTTAGTAATCCCTTTTCCTGATTATCGGACTAACACCCACATCTCACCCATAGTTTTGGACTTCTAGGGAGAGATAGAAAGGTAGTATCTTGGAATGCACTTGTGAAACTTGCTCCACCAGGAGCCTGGAAGGGTAGGATCACAAAACGAATGTGACGGGAAGAGGCTGTGAGAAAGTAGGGAGACATTAGCCTGAAGTGGCTAGTTGGATATGCTGGTTTGATGTCATTGACATTGCGCTTTTCAACCCCTAGTGAGTTTCTTAGTCAGGAAGTTGTGAAGTGGCAGTTATTTGACAGGGGTGTATGTTTGTGCCCCTATAAAACTAGTATGTAAGTCAAGCTAGTAGAAAAATACACTATTTATTTTTGACTCTGTCATGCCCATTCACCATAAACATCTGGAATATAGGACTCACCATTCCCCTAGGTCTTAATTCCATGTTTCAATCGCAGAGCTCTGAAGCAGGCTGGTTAAAGAATAAAGTTGGACCTACTTGATCAACATTCTTTCTTTTTTTAAAAAAAATCACTTTATTAGGGGCTCTTTCAACTCTTATCACAATCCGTACATCCATCCATTGTGTAAAGCACATTTGTACATCCATTGCCCTCATCATTCTCAAAAAATTTGCTCTCCACTAAAGCCCCTGACATCAGGTCCTCATTTTCCCCTCCCTCACCACTACCCACTCCCTCATAAACCATTGATAATTTATAAATTATTATTTTGTCATATCTTCCTCTGTCCCACGTCTCCCTTCATACCCTTTTCTGTTGTCTGTCCCTGAGGTAGGAAGTCACATGTAGATACTTGAAATTGCTTCCCCCTTTCCAACTCACCCTCCCCGTGCCCTCCCAATATTGCCAATCACACCATTGGCCATGAGAGGATCATCCACCCTGGATTACCTGTGTTTCCAGTTCCCACCTCTACCAGTGTACATCCCCTGGTCTAGCTAGACCTGCAAGCCTTTTTGTAGGCCACTGGACATCCCCTTACAAAAGGGTCTTGGGGAGGAGACGAACCAGTCAGGGTCCGATGTAGCAACGATGAAAAAAACAATGTTCCTCTCGTTCCTAAATGCTTCCTCCTCCCGACCCCAGTCATTATCTGAATCCTTCCTTGATCAACATTCTTAATCTAAGCTTGAGTAATTTTAACTCCTTCCAGAAAAGGTTAGTTTATGAACACTGCCCCCCCCCCCCAAAAAAAAAAGAAAACCACTCTGAATGGTGATAGTAACAGTCAAGAGATCAACAGCTGCATTGCATTGGATGTATCAGGGGATCAACACCTTTTTACAGTGCTGGAAAGATATTACCTTGAGGAAGAAAGCTAATGGTACCTTGTTATCAAAAGATATAGCATCTGGGGTCTTAAAAGCTTGAAGATAAACAAGTGGCCATCTAGCTGAGATGTATCAGCCCACATGGAAGAAGTACACTAGCCAGTCTGAATAAGAGGTGCAAAAGAGACCAGTTATCAGACATCAAAGAACTAAAAATCCTATCAGTGGGTTCACACCTTCCTGATATGATCAATGAAGACAAACGTGTGCATAAGCAAATGTGGTGAAGAAAGCTGATCTTGCCCGGCTATCAAAAGATATAGCATCTGGGGTCTTAAAGGCTCGAAGATAGACAAGTGGCCATCTAGTTCAGAAGCAACAAAGCCCACATGGAAGAAACATATCAGCCTGTGTGACCAGGAGCTGTCGAAGGGATCAGGTATCACGCATCAAGAAACAAAAAATCATATCATTGTTAATGTGGGTGAGTGCAGAGGGGACGCTCAAAGCCCATCGGTAGCCAACTGGACACCCTCTTACTGAAGGATTGTGGGGAGGAGACGAGCCAGTCAGGGTGCAGGGTAGCAACGATGAAACATATAACTTTCCTCTAGTTCTTAAATGCTTCTCCCCCCTCACTATCATGATCTACCTTACAAATCTGGAGAGGCCAATTCTACCTTACAAATCTGGCTAGACCAAAGGATGTACATTGATACAAATAGCAACTGGAAACACAGGAAATCCAGGACAAATGACTCCTTCAGGACCAGTGGTGAGAGTAGCAATGCCTGGAGGGTGGAGGGAATGTGAGGTAGAAAGGGGCAACTGATTACAAGAATCTACGTATAGCCTCCTCCCTGGGTGATAGACAGCAAAGAAGAGGGCAGTGGGATACATCAGACAGTCCCTGTGAATGCTTGGCCAACACATGCCACTTATCCCTGTGGGAGTTTTTCTGACACCTCCTTCTAAAAAGTCAAAAGGTCAGAAGAATCATGAGGCTCCACTTTTATGGTCTGTATTCGTACTGAAAATCAAGATCAAGCTAGCTTTTTCCCTGACTCTCCACAAGAGTTTCTATCCTCCCTGAGCTCACCTTAGGACACCTGCGGTAACTTTTCCAGGTGTACCGTCCCAGTCAAACAACCCAGCTGACCCCGCTAAGTCCCTGCCCCATGGAGGGGCCCCAAAAGGATGCAGCTATGGCTCAGTGGAAGCACAGCAAGAAATGTCAGCGGAGGAAGGAGGCCTACTCTGTGTATGCGAACAAGGTGCTCAAGGAAGTCCACGTGGACTCCAGCACCAAGGGTCATGGGCATTGTGAACTTGTTGAACAATGACACCTTCGTGTACATCACCCACATCATCTAAACTCCATATTCCATACTACTCGACCACCACCGCCTGGGACATTCAGACGGCTGTGCACCTGCAACTACTGGAACAGCTGGACAAGCGCGCCATGGCCGAGGGCACCAAGGCCATTGCCCACTACACTAGCTCCAAGTAAATTGTCCTTCAGCCTCACAACGTTCAAAACCCAAGGGCCCGTTTCAGGGTCACTTCAGTTTGCATCTCAGAGAAAGAAGTCAAACACGTTGGCACTACCTAGTGTTTGGTTTGCATGTTTCGCTTTGGTTTTTGACTCATGCATAGTTTATTTAGTTCGTTAGTTTTCATGATGGAGACCTTCTTTTTTTTAATACCTTTTGGGGCACTTACTGCACATATCCCACAATTCAAACATCTCAAGAAGAATTGTACAATTCGAACAACAATCCATTGAACATTGTCTTTTTCCCCATGATGATTAAATCACCTTTAAATGACTTCTGTTGTCACCATTAGTTCTAGTGCTCAGTTCCCTCCTTCCTTCATTGTTTGCTCCCCAAATCGCCTCCCCTTCCCCAACTCAGACACCACCCACCCCCACCCCAACTGGACATCCCCTACAAACCCTCCTATCATTTCTTATCTGTAGTCATCCACTCCTGTGTTTCATAAACTGAGAAACCATAACAAACTGAAACAAATTTTAGTGGAAAGGAAAAAAACAGTAAAATATAGATAAAAATATAAACATGGAATAAGAAAAAAGGCCACTATCAATATTTTAAAGCCAGCGAAGACGTTTCTGTCACAGACCAGCAAGAGATCTTGCCCGTAGAACAGACTCTGGTCGGATCCAGAGGGAGGTCAGCAGAACAAGACCCCGGGGCTCACCTTTGAGCTGAGGAGGAGCAAGGAGTCTAGGGGAGGAGGCGTCCCTGTGTGGAAAGAAACAAGGGAGGGGTTCTTAGGAGACCCACAAAGAGAGAATCAGGGAACCCTGAAGCCCAAAACCCCAGGTGGGATCCCTTTTCTCCAACAGGGACTCCCACCATTGACCACAACCAACCTGAAAGCGGGGAAATAGGACCGGTCTCAGGGACACCGGCCCACCTCTCACCAAGAGAAGTGCTGGCAGGGTTCCTAGGGGGAGAGAAAGGGCGCTTGCACCCTAGTCAGCTGGACTAAAATGGCCACTGCCCACATACATTTCCCGGAGCCCAGTGCCTCCCACCTGGGAGGGTCACTAAAGGGGTGCTCAGGCTATGGGCCCTTCTCTGGCACAGCGAGCAGAGAACGGACAGCGGCTTTCTTGCTCTGAGATATAGTTCCAGCTAAGACACCTCCACTTCTGACCCTTTCTGAGTGTGACCTGGGGTGGGAGGAGCTGACGGGGACAGGGAGGAGTAGGATCTCTGCCATCACTTCCTCTCAAGGAAACTCTTCCCTGCCCATTTCTGCTGAGGCAGCAACACAGGTGCCTGGTGATGGGGTGGGTGTGGCCTGGCTGGCCTGGGATGGGGCTGAGGGAGGGGCCAAGGAGAGGTGGTCCTCACCA
Source organism: Tenrec ecaudatus (assembly GCF_050624435.1). Lineage (NCBI taxonomy): Eukaryota > Metazoa > Chordata > Mammalia > Afrosoricida > Tenrecidae > Tenrec > Tenrec ecaudatus. The sequence continues at coordinate 74,942 of NW_027458216.1, forward strand.
GAGTGCCCACAGCTGTGGCTGAGACTGCAGCTGCAAAGACTCATATAACAAAGGCCAAGGCAGCAGTACTTTCCCTCATAGCAGACACAGTGCATGGGTGACGTGGGTGAAATAAAATCATGTACGTTGGGTGTGTAAGCCTGTGATCAGATTCCCTGGATGTGCATCCTCCTAACTACATGGAAACACCCAACAATCCAATCCTGAAAGGTGTTAATGGGGGTGAAGCAATAACTAAGGCCCTTGCTAAACCTTGTGGTAACGAATTATTCTGCGACCTAAAGCACTGTAGTGTGTGACTGATTTTTAGGAAAAGAGAAGTACCTAGCATGCACATCTAGGTAAGTTATATGTCAGTTTAACAAAATTTAAAAAATAAAAATTAAGCAGGAGCACTGAAAAGGGTATGGAAGAACGTAGAATAGAGAATGGTTGTTAAACTTGCCTGTCCTTAGAGTTGGAATTTGTACTATCTCCTTGTTTGATTTCATCATGAAGCTTTGGGGACAGTTAAACATGAGAGTTATGTTCTTCTATGGTGCTTATTATGATTCATGCACTCCGCTAATTTAATTCAAAATCCCTTGTGTTTCAATCGGTCCAAGAGGTCAAGTCTATGGACCGTGGGGAAGGCTTTTCCAAGTTGAGTTATTTTAAATTTAAATTTGTTTCCTGCAAGGAACTCTTGGCTGCCAGGACTCTCAGAACAAGTGTTTATGGGAAAGATCAAAGTGAAGTATTTCCCGACTAACTTGTATCCATAAGGATTGTGCTTCTTTTATGCCTGATATACTGGAATTTCTTTATGAAAGTTCAAGTCATATTCCAGAGTTGCTGGCTGAAAATGGAGATAGGAGAATTGTAACACTGTGTTACATTTCCCAATATGGTCAGATAGTTCCACAGAATGTACAGAAAACTGTCACCTGACTTTATCAGGAATCCACAAACGTCACTTATCAGCCAATATTTTCTGAATAAAACTGATTTATGTTTCAAGTTCTGATGGAGACATCTTATCAATAGATCTTGGGAAGCAGTCTAGATTTTCCAACTAAAGGGCGACTTCTCTGGAAATACCTGTTGTGTTAGACTGGGTTGACTAGAGAAACAAATCCAGGGTCATTCAAATATGTGTAAGAAAGAGATTTACAGCAATGACTAATAGGTAACAAGAAAACGTTACACCACAATCCAGATCAACCATATAAGTCTGATATTAGCCCTTATGTCTGATACTGGTCCATAATTTCCTCTTCAGATTCACACAGCACATGCAATGATGAGGAATGCAGGAGGACCATAGGCCTGTGAGTGAAAAATCTTGTGTATCAAATTGTGGTAGAAGCATTTAGGGCTGGTGTGGGTTTCCATGTGGCTCTTCCAGCTCTCCAAGTTACTCAATAGCAGGAAGGTGAAGCAGAAAGAGAGGGTAGCCCAGCTCCAGGGAAAAAGAGTGGAAGTTTGCAGATTCTACATGAGAAGGTTATGCCCCCAGGAGGCATCATCAGGTTGTGACCTTACTAACAGGCTAACCTCCACCCCTAGACTTATTTACCAAGTTGAAATGAAACTATGTAGCTACCACACCTGCTTTCATGTGAGTTTTCTGTTTCCATGGATAAATCTTTAATTTCCCTTTCCCCTACCCCCGCCATAAAAACCTTATTGTCATTGAGTTAATGCAGACTCAGATAGATACTATAGGACAGGGTAGAACTTCCCTGGTGAGTTTCCAAGAATGAAAATCTTTGCTGGAGTAGAACGCTCATTCGTTCTCCTGGGGTGTTATAGGTGATTCCTAAGTGCTAGTCTTAAGTTAGCAGACTAACTTATACCCTCTTCTCAAACAGGGGTTTGTTCATTCATTGTAGATCCACCCCACCCACTATAGCATGCAATGAGAATCCAAAACTTTCCATCGGTTATACAAGCTACTTCCCATTGGGTTGCTCACCTAAAGTTAGTGATTGATCAGCAGAAGGAGATGTGCCCAGCCACCGCTACCAAGTGCTCCAAAAGGATGCCATTAGAAAGTCCTGGAGAGAGTGCGAAAAAAATATGGACCCAAACTCAGACTCACAAAAGAGACCCTCAAGGAAATGGCCTTTGGTCACTCTCATGTCCGGAACTGAACTCACCCCCTACTAGGCTAACCCATCATGTAAGTAAGATCAAGGACAGGATTTAGCAGACAGGGAAGAAGGGAATCACGAAAGTATTGAACAAATATTGTCTGACTCGGTTTCTAATATTTACAAAAATTTTTTTTTTCATGTAGCTCCATTATCAATATCGGTCTACAGTTTTTGGAAGTATCATTATCTGATACTAGTATCAGATTATTACTGGTCTCATAGAATGTGTTATTAAGTCTTCTCTCTCAACCATTGTTATGTTTTTACCCAATTAACTTGAGTTTAAATAAAATTGCAGTAAAATTGGCACGTTGTTAGAACAAAGTGTTCTTGTGTAGTTGAAATCCAAAGTCCATCCACTTCCTCAATGTATGGCCATACAAATATATGTACATAATCCAATACCTCTATTTTGTGAATTAATATATTCACACATGCACACCGATATGTTTATACCTCTATCCATAGCTTTGCTTCCTAGATCTTTTCTGTATTTCTTTTTTCATTCCCCCTGTCCTACCATCACACTCAACCCTTTTCTGTCTCTTAGTAATACCTCTCAGCTAAATTGCTATTGCTCTAACATCCCCAGGATGTCTAAGTCCTCCTCATTATTCATTTAATTCCATAGTAGTTCCCCTATCTATGGAATTGTTTGATCACCGCTACCTCTCTCCACTCCCTTCTCCCCCAAGGCCCTCCAGAACAATTGGTCCAGTTACTTCCCATGCCTCTATGGGCAGGCAAAACAACAAAAGCGTAGACAAAACAAAAAAGAAAATATTGATTTAAAAAGGGGTGGGGGGAAACTAGGCAAAAAAAACCCCTCAAACATGAAAGCATATATAATCCTAGGTCTGACCGCTGACCTTTATGACTATCTCCCCACCAGTCCTGGGGGTTTCCGGAAACTGCTCCTTCTAGTCTGAAGTCTATTTTTGCAGCTACTCAGGGGCATTATGGCTCGGCTTGGCTCCCATTGCAGACCTGCTCTGATCCCTTATTGGTTCACACCACTGTGGAGGGAGGTGAGGGTCAGACCAGGCTCATTACACACCATGTATCACCCGTATGGTTCTCTGGCAATGTACTCTCCAGCTAGGGGACATCATGTCTCAAGCTGATGTTGGCCTTAGTCTTCTCTGTGTTTCTGAGCAGAATTTTGCAAACAATGGTGATAAAAAATTTTACCATTCATTGTTAATCCCATTTATTTTAACATCTCCAAATAAGATACATATAATTAAAAAGACATTTGAGCTAAAAATTCTTTTAAATTAAATAATTTGCTTTCATTGACAATTATGCCTTGCGACGATGGTGTAGTGCCCTCTTGGCATTCATAAATTAAAAATGTGAAAAAATTTAAGCAGTCCACACAGAAAGGAGAAAGAAAGAGAGTGAAAAAGAGAGACAGAGAGAGAGATAATATATAAAATTTAAGGGGTGGTTCTGGGTGAACAATGCACAATGAAGTTTGACGAGAGTTAATTTACTGATGAATAAACCTTGTTTGATAAATGAGATTAAGAGAAAAAAGTGTCATCAAATATTACATTTTATAAGGCAACAAACACACAAATCATGATGCTAAGCTCTGGGTTTTGGGTGAGCCCTTATTTTATATTAAATGTTATTCATGGTCTCTTAATTCACTTGGCTTTTGGATTCTCTGCGTACATTTGACGTTCTTATTTGCTAATATTTTCATGTGTGTGCCTGTGTGTCTATGTTTGAAAGGTGTTCCTATAGCTCCAAGTGTTCCCTAAGAACATCTCCTACAGCAACTTCACCCAATCCACCCCGGGTTTATTCTGCCTTCATCTGGAACAGTGGTTCTCAACCTCTGGGTCACAAACCCTTTAGGAGTCGAACGACCCTTTCACAGGGTTCACCTGATTGATAACAGTCGCAGAATGACAGTTATGAAGTAACAATGAAAATAATTTTATGTTTGGACTACAACACGATGAACTGTATGAAAGGTTTGTGGCCTTAGGAAGGTTGAGAACCCCTGATTTTCTGCACTCACCAAAGGATCGATATTCCAATGAGAAAGGCTCCTGGAGTATAAATTTCACTGATTTAATAATGATGTTGGTGTAATTAAAGGTGATTACCCTTTAATCAGTCTCTCACGTTGCCTCCTTAATTTCCAGCTCCTGCTAAGGATCCAGGTGAGGCTGGACGCAGATAATTGAAGGTGCTGAAATTCAGGCGGATTTGGATTTCAGATCAGGCTGTGCTGTGTTGATCATCCTTGCTTGGATATTTTGTGCTTCCTGGAAGATAAGAGTACCTGGAACCTAGGCTCGGGGACCTATTACATGCCAGGTACCCTCAGCTAGTAGGTATGTAAGACAGGCTCAGGGAGGAACATAGCCTTTTGCCTCCGGAAGCCCCTGGGTTGAGCTCAAAGATATTCAGCCTGTGCTAACACGCTGACTCTGAAACCTCCACTAACGACTTCTTAGTTGCTGGTTTGTCCACATCCGGGTTTCACTTTCATTCCAGGGTATATTTAGATATCCACACACTCGGGGTGCCTGGTCAGGATTTAACCGATTAAGTCAGCGCGGGGTTGGCCACTGTTGTTATCACGAGTGACTCTTGTAGGACTTATTTCTCCAAGAGTGGAGAGCCCAGTGTGCGCTGAGAGGTCGTTCCTGGCACTGGACCCATAGGATGTCCATGGGAATAACATCTTTACACTTAAGGGTGAAGCTGCAGCTCCTACTTGAAGTATGTCTTGTGAGGTTAAGTGGTTGGTTTTCTGGAAACTCAAGTAGTTACAAACCCAAATATTTTAGGGTTAGAAGGGTGTGTTACATGTTCCTCAAAGCCGTTAATTCTGAGGGAAAAGTCCAATGTTGTGAAAAATGGAGATCACGGTTTCAAAAAATGGAGATCATGGTACTTTTAATTTGATACCACGTTCATCTCTTTTGACATGAGGGTCCCTGGGAAAGAGGGAATGGAGGGAGTCAAAGGTAGAATATCCATTATTTTATTTGTTTCATTAAACACGGATTCACTACATCTTTGAGGGAGAAACCAGGATACATTGTGACCTACCAATTAGTGAGCAAGTACAATTTCGCTCTTGGTCACCTTGGTTATTGGGTACCACATCCCTGCATATGTCTAATAGCAGAGAAGACTCCTTGAGTGTAGGACACAGTAGATCAGAGGACCACAAATGTTTTGGGCTAGCTCTTGGTCATATGCTTTTTGTCATATTTAAACATTTATATATTCCTTCATTTTGCCAAATTTCATGAACCATTTGTAAACGTTAACTGAAAACAGAGGATGTGTTGGTGTCTCCTAATTTTGCATGTCTACCTCTCGCAGTCTCTTACATATAGGTAAAATCTGGGAGAGGAGACAGGTCCACACACATAATTAGCAGCGTGAGTTATTTCGGTGTGTTAGGTTTGGTGCCTAGCTTAGGGTTTTAGTGTGCTAAAGACTGAGTCTGTACTTAACGATTGGAAGCCAGGTCCTGAGATTAATCAATGTTCCTGCTTCAAGAACAAGAATCAAGGGATAGAATTAGGAGTTAATTGTGATGATTTGAGTTTCAGGTGTTGGTGGACAGATTAAAGGTCATTATACTTAGAAAGTTTCTGCCTAACAGATTATGTTTTGAGTTGATTAGGAGCATATATGTTAAGTGATAATGATGTAGAAATAATGTTTAAGCATTGGAGTTTTCGGGGGTAGTTTCTGCACTTGAGATGTAGGGTCATAAGGTTAGGGTTAAGTTGATAGACTATAGTCCAGGTTGTGACTCTCATTCAAAGAATTGGAATAACTGCTTTAGGTTAGATTTAGTGTGTATGGTCATTGGATTTGTTAAGCACATGTTAACTTTGCTGTGACATCAGGTGATGCGCAGGGTGTTTGTAGTTCTGGAGGATGCGTGACTTTTCAGCTAGTTATCAGTGTGCTGTAAGGATACTCAGCAGGTTAACGTATAAGGGTTAATGGTTTGGGAGATGGTGATTAGCAGTGAATGAGTAAGGATTGATGTACAAAGTTAATATGTGCTGAAATGTAGCCGAAAACATTTTTGAGTTTATCAACTATAGTACTTATGATATATTTAGAATCATTTATGCATAAAATCATCATTTTTCTAATTAGTTCATGGATCGTTTCTTGGCCTTTCGGAGTGTTTTCCAGTCCAGTCTGTTGGGGCACCACACAATGACTTCAAAGTCCAGCTTCAGCATTCCCTGGGGACCTTGCCACTCCATTCCCTTGCTGCCCGCTTCAAGCCCTCAGTGCTTTGCCTTGGTGTGGTGGGTTCAGATCGGGCGCAATTCCCACACTGTGTCTCTGGTGCTGACCCCATGGGCCATGTGGCCCTCTCTGTGGACTGACTGCTCTAATTGGGGTCATCGTCCTCAGGGCCTGGTGGGCCAGGATATGCTCCACTCTCTCCCACTCCCCCTTCATCTGGCCCTGTGTGCGCCTACAAGATATGTCCCTCTCCCAGAGCTGCAGACTCAACGCTGTTGCTTGACATAAATTCTTCTGGGTGGAGGGGCAGGCATCCATCCAGTATTTGGTACCGGGACCAGCCCCCCAGACCTCTCCACTGTCTCGCCACTCCATAACAGAGTGTCACACCCACACTTTGGGGCACTGGGTCGAATCAGGTCCCTCTCTCCCTGTGGACACACAAACAATACCCTCCTCTTGGACGGGTCAACGCCCCATACCCCTCCACCATCTCTTCCTTATTTTCATCCTTTATTTTTTCCTTTTCCCAATTCTTCCCCTGTTGTCTACCATGTGCATCCCCGGATTTCATCTGGTCCCTGCCATATTACACAGTCCTCAACCCAAGAAGGTTTGTATACAATAGCTTTCTCACTATGCCCCTTTTTCGTTTTTCTATTTAATGCTTACCTCAGTGGGCTCATGTTGTATTTGTCCTTTTGTGCCTGACTTACTTCACTTAGCATGCTTTCCTCCACTTCTTCCCATGCCGTTATGTGCTTCATACGTTAATCACTGCTTTTTAGCAATGTATAGTTCTCCATTACATGTATATACCACAGATTTTTTATCCAATCATCAGTTGATGGAAATTTGGGTTGCTTCCAAGTCCTTGCAATTGTGAACTGTGCCACAATGAACGTTGGAGGACAGATGTCTGGCCTTGGTCTGTTCCTTGCCTCTTCTGTGTATATGTCCAGAAGGGGGATTGCTAGGTCGTATGGTAACTCTATTTCCATCTGTTCTCCAAATCACCAGATCAATTTCCATAGTGGTTGTACATACTTACAAGTCCACCAGCAGTGGATGAGAGTTCCTGTCTTCCCACAGCCCCTCCAAAACTTGTTGCTTTCTGTTTTTTTGAATTGGGCTACCTTTGAGGGTGTTAGGTGGTAACTCATTGTTGTTTTACTTTGCATTTCTCTTATGGCTAAAGATCGGGAACGTTTTCTCATATTTTTGTTGGTCATTCTGATTTCTGCCCCTGTGAAACTTTTGTTCAAGTCCTTTGTCCACCTCTCAGGTGGGCAATTAGTTTTTTTTTTTCTTTTCAGAAGCTAGCAGAGTATTGTAGATTTTAGTAATAGGCCTTTGTCTGATGTGTCATTGCTAAAGATGTTTTCCCAGTTCGTGGACCCTCTTATAACTCTCTTGGTGAATTTTTTTGATGTACACAGGTGTTTTATCTTCAGGATATCCCATTTGTCAAATTGTGCCCCCTCTGTTTGTGTCCTTCCCTATTTCTGATAACCTATGCATTCCCTGTGCCAAAGTTCCCAAGTTGGTCCCAATTCCCTCATTCATGGCCCTAATACTTTGGAGTTTAACTTAAAGGTCTGTGATGCACTTTGAGTTTATTCTTGTGCATGGAGTGAGATAAGTGTCTTGCTTCATTTTTTGCAGGTAAATATCCATATTTTTCCAGCAACAATTTTTTTTCTTTTAATTAATAAATATTTTGATTGGGGCTCATACAGCTCTTATCACAATCCATACATACATCAATTGAGCAAAGCACCCTTATACATTTGTTGCCCTCGTCATTTTTTTTTTTTTTACATTTTATTAGGGACTCACACAACTCTTATCACAATCCATACATATACACACATCAATTGTATAAAGCACATCCATACATTCCCCGGCCCAATCATTCTCAAAGCATTCACTCTCCACTTAAGCCCTTTGCATCAGGTCCTCTTTTTTTTTGTTTCCCCTGCCCTCCCCGCTCCCCCCTCCCAATGTGCCCTTGGTAATTTATACATCATTATTTTGTCATATCTTGCCCTATCCGGAGTCTCCCTTCCCCCACTTCTCTGCCATCACTTTCCCAGTGATGAGGTCACACGTGGACCCCTGTAATCAGTTCCCCCTTTCCAACCCACTCGCCCTCCGCTCTGCCAGCATCGCCCCTCACACCCCTGGTCCTGAAGGTATCATACACCCTGGATTCCCTGTGCCTCCAGCCCCCATATGCACCAGTGTACAACCTCTGCCCCATCCAGCCCTGCAAGGTAGAATTCGGATCATGGTAGTTGGGGGGAGGAAGCATCCAGGACCCGGGGGAAAGCTGTGTTCTTCATCGGTACTACCTCGCACCCTCATTGACCCATCTCCTCTCCTGAACCCCTCTGTGAGGGGATCTCCATTGGCCGAACTTGGGCCTTGGGTCCCCACTCTGCACTTCCCCCTTCATTCAATATGGTATATATATATATATATATATATAGACACACATATATCTTTTTTTTTTTTGCATGATGCCTTTGGCACCTCATGATCACACTGGACGGTGTGCTTCTTCCATGTGGGCTTTTTTGCTTCTGAGCTAGATGCCCGCTTGTTCACCTTCAAGCCTTTAAGACCCCAGTCATTATCTCTTTTGATAGCCGGGCACCATCAGCTTTCTTCACCACATTTGCTTATGCACCCATTTGTCTTCAGCGATCCTATCATGGAGGTGTGCAGCCAATGATAGGATTTTTTTTGTTCTTTGATGCCTGATAACTGATCCCTTCGGGACCACTCGATCACACAGGCTGGTGTGTTCTTCCATGTGGACTTTGTTGCTTCTGAGCTAGATAGCCGCTTGTTTATCTTCAAGCCTTTAAGACCCCAGTCACTATCTCTTTTGATAGTCGGGCACCATCAGCTTTCTTCACCACATTTCCTTGTTCACCCACTTTGACTCCAGCAGTTGTGTCGGGAGAGTGAGCATCATAGAGTTCCAATTTAATTAAAGAAAGTATTCATGCATTGAGGGAGTGTTTGAGTAGAGGCCCAAGGTCCTTCCGCCACCTTAATACTTAACCTATAAATATAGACACATCGATCTACTTTCCCATCCTCCTATATATATTTGCATGTACATGTCTTTGTCTAGACCTCCATAAATGCCCTTTGACTCCTAGCTCTTTCCTCCATCTCCCTTGACTTTCCTCCTGCCCTACTACCATGCTTCGTCGCCACCTGGGCTAGAGTATACCTCTTCTCTAAGCAACCTTACCCTTGATCATTCCCCACCAGACCTGCCACTCCCCCTTCTCTACCATTTGGGGTCCCATGTTGTTCCCTTGTCCCTGTGTTTGTGAACACCACTTCCTTACCCACCCTACCCACCACCTCAAGTCCCCCCGGAACTGTCGGTCCCGTAGTTTTTCCTCCAGATAGTTCATCCAGCCTGTCCTATTCAGACAGACCTGTGGAGACACTAACATGCACGAAAACAAGACTGAGGAAAACAAAGCAACAGTATACAACCTGACAACAAAACAACAACAAACCACTGACAAAGAACAAAACAAAACACTTCCCAAGAGCAAAGCTTGTAGTTAGTTCAGGGATCATTTGCTGGCTCTTAGGAGCGTTTTCCAGTCTAGACTGTTAGGGCACCACGCCCTGGCCCCAAAGTCCACTTTCAGCATTCCCTGTGGACCTTGACACTCCATTCCCTTGCTGTTCTGCTGCACTCCCCCAGTGCTTTGCCTCAGTGTGGTGGGATCAGGTCAGGTGCAATTCCCACACTGTGTCTCCGGTACAGTCCCTTGTATAGCCCTTAGCCAATGAGGGGCATCATTTCTCATAGTGGGGCCAGCCATGTTGTTCTCTCTATGGACTGGCTGCTCTACTCAGGAACATCATCCTCACGGCCTTGTGGGCCAGGCTGTGTTGCACTCTCTCCTCCTGCCCCTTCATCTACTCCCGTGTGCTCTGATAAGATATGTTCATCTCCCGGAGCTGCAGAGTCAATGTCGTCCTTTGGAACAAATTATTTTCGGGGGAGGGGCAGGAATCCACTTAATTTATGGTGCTGGGGCCAGCCTCCCAGACCTCTCCACTGGTTCCCTACACCACGCCGGATATTGCATTCACACCTTGCACTGGGTTGAAGTCTGGTCCCACTTTCCCTGTGGAGATAGAAACAATACCCTCCCTTGGGTGGATTAGTGCCCCATTCCCCCACTACTCTTTTCTTCCTTTTGTTTTCCTTTCCCCCCCTCCTCCACCATTGTCTACCGTGTGCATCCCTGGCTTTGGTCTGGTCTCTGCCATACTACACAGTCTTCACCCCACAAATGTTTGTATACAGTAGCTTTTCCCCCTATGCCACTTTGGTTTTTTTAAAAAATTTTTAAATTCTTACCTCAGCGGGCTCATGTTGTACTTGTCCTTTTGTGCCTGACTTACTTCACTTAGCATGATTTCCTCCAGTTCTTCCCATGCCGCTATGTGCCTCATACGTTCATCACTGCTTTTTAGTGATACGTAGTACTCCATTGTATGTATATACCACAGTTTTTTTAATCCACTCGTCAGTTGATGGAAATTTGGGTTGCTTCCAAGTCCTTGCAATTGTGAACTGTGCCGCAATGAACATTGGAGCACAGATGTCTGGTCTTGGTTTGTTTCTTGCCTCTTCTGGGTATATGCCCAGTAGGGGGATTGCTGGGTCATATGGTAACTCTATTTCCATCTGTTTTAGGTATCGCCAGATTAATTTCCATAGTGGCTGTACGTACTTACAAGTGCAACAGCAGTGGATGAGAGTTCCTGTCTCCCCACAGCCCCTCCAACACTTGTTGCTTTCTGGTTTTTTGAATTGGGCTACCATTGAGGGTGTCAGGTAGTACCTCATTGTTGTTTTAATTTGTATTTCTCTTATGGCTAAAGATCGGGAACTTTTTCTCATATGTTTGTTGGCCATTCGGATTTCTGTCCCTGTAAAATTTCGGTTCAAGTCCTTTGCCCATCTTTCAAGTGGGCTATTGGTTTTTTTTCTTTTTGGAATCTAGCAGCGTATTGTAAATTTTAGTAATAAGGCCTTTGTCTGATGTGTCATTGCTAAAGATGTTTTCCCAGTCTGTGGACTCTCTTATCACTCTCTTGGTGAATTCTTTAGATGTACACAAGTGTTTTATTTTCAGTATATCCCATTTTTCAATTTGTGCCTCCTCTGCCAGCACCACTTTTTAAAGAGGGAATCTGCTTCCCATTTGATATGTGTGTGACCCTTATCAAAGATCAGTTGCCTGTATGCTGATGATTTTATTTCTGGGTTTTCAGTTCTTTTCCATTGGTCTGAGTATCTGTCATTGTACCTATACCATGTGGTTTTGACAACTGTGGCTGTATAGTATATGCTGATGTCAGGTAAATCAAGCCCTTTTTTTGAGGAGTTCTCTGCTAATTCTAGGTTTCTTCCCTCTCCATATGAAGTTCATCATTAGTTTTCCACTTCTGTGAGGAAAGATGAGGGTAATTGTATCGGGATTGCATTAAACTTATATAGTGCCATTGGCAGAACTGGTATCTTGACTATATTGAGTCTTCTAATTCATGAGCATGGCATACACTTCCATTTGTTGAGGTCACTATTGTTTTCTTGCAATAGTGTTCTGTAGTTTTCCCCATATAGATCTTTTGTTTTTTAAGTAAGGTATATCCCTAGATATTTCAATTTGTATTTGGCTATTGTGAAAGGTAACACCTTTTTTTATCTCCCCTTCTGTGGCCTTATCTGATGTGATGGACTTTTGTTGATCTTGTATCCTGCCACTTTGCCAAACTCCTCTATTGCTTCTAGTACTCCCCTTGTGGAACTTTTGGGATTTTCCATATATAAAATCATATCATCTGCAAATAACGATAGTTTCACCTCTTCCTTCCCCAGACGAATATCTTTGATGTCTCTTCTTTGCCTTATGCTGTTAGCTAAAACCGCCAGCACAATATTAAATAAGAGTGGGGACAAGGACATTCTTGCCTGGTCCCCCTTTTCAGTGGGAATGTGTTAGTCTTCTCCATTGACTACCAGGTTGTCTGTTGGTTTTTCATATATAGCTTGTATTGTCTTCAGGAACTTTCCTTCCATTTCTATCTTCGCTAGTGTCTTAAACAGGAATTGGTGTTGGATGTTGTCGAATGCTTTTTCTGCATCTATGGATATTATCATGTGATTCTTATAATTTTTCATGTCAATGTGATGAATAATACTAATGGTCTTTCGTATGTTGAACCATCCCTGCATCCCTGAAAATGAATCCAACTTCGTCATGGTGAAATGTTTGTTTTATATTCTTTTGTAGTCTGTTGCCTAGTATTTTGTTAAGGATTTTTGCATCAATGTTCATTAGGGATATTGATCTGTAGTTCTCGATTCTTGTGGGATTCTTGCCCGGTTTTGGTATCAGACTTATACTAGCTTCATAGGAGGAATTTGGGAGTTTGCCATCTTTTTATATGCTCTGGAAGATTTTGTGTAGGATTGGGGTTCGTTTTTTCTATAGTTTATTTTGTATAGTTTTCTTATTTCCCCTCTCCTGAATCTCAGCCCTGATTTTTATAATTTCTTTTCTTTTTCTAGTAGTAGGATTGTCCTGCTGACTCTGCTCTAGTCGTAAATTTTGTGCCAGCATATCAGTCCTGAGTCTCTCTTCCTTTCTCAGATGTGCATGTATTGCTATGAAACTTCCTCTGATGACTGCCTTTGCTGTGTCCCATAACTTTTGGAACTTAATGTGCTCATTCTCGTTGGTTTCTTGAAATTTCCCAATTTCATCTCAAATTTGCGCCAGTACACACTCCATTTGCAGTAGAGAGTTATTCATCCTCCAATTGTTTGCTCTTGTTTCTTTGTCTTCCTTTTGTTGATATCCAGCCTTATGACACAGTGGTCAGAGCGAGAGATATGTATTATTTCAATGTGCTTAAATTTATGTAGATTTGCCTTATGCCCCAGCATGTGGTTTATCTTCGAATATGTGCCATAAGAACTTGAAAATAACATGAATTTTTTTGGTTTTGTTTTTGGATGAAAAGCTCTGTAAATATCTATCAGGTCAAATTTTCTAGTTGTGGAGTTCAGCTCTCTAGCTTCCTTGTTGAGTTTCTTTCTCTGTGATCTATCTTTCTCAGGGAGTGGTGTGGTGAAGTCACCCACTATAATCGTCAAGTCTGTAATTTCATTTTTAATTTTTCGTAGTGTTTGGTTGACGTATTCAGCGGGTCTCTCATTCGGGGAATATATGTTTACAATGCTTAGTGGTTCTTTGCCTACCATTCCCATGAGCATTATATAGTGTCCCTCCTTATCTCTTTTTTGGTTGGCACTTGGAGGTCAATTTCATCCGAGATTAGAATTGCAACCCTGCTTTTTCTGTATTGCTGATTGCTTTGTAGGACTTCTCCAGCCCTTGATTCTCAAGCGATTTTTGTCTCTAGCTTTGAGATGTGTCTCCTGTGGGCAGCAGATAGATGGGTTGTGTTTTCGAAACCATTCTGCTAGTCTCAGTCTTTTAATGCCTGAGTTCAGTCCATTGATATTCAGGTTTATTATCTCCATCTGCGGATTCTGTGATGTCATCTTATACCTTTTGTGTTGGGAGTTTCACACGTTCCTTTCTCATTAGTGTGTTGTGCATGTGTGTGAGTATCATTCTTGACTTCTTTCCATCCTTAAGCCAATGTTATCTTGAAGTCTGTTTTCTCTTTGTTGCCCTCTGGGTGAGGTTGTTCTAGGTGTTGGTCTCTTATATATGCTTTTTCAGTGTTGCTCTTTTGCCCATACTGCGTCGGCAAGGATCTTTTGTAGGGCTGGGTTTCTTCTAACGTATTCTTTGAGTTTTTCCTTGTGTGGGAAGACTCTAACTTCTCCATCTATCTTGATCGATAATTTGGCTGGGTAGAGTATTCTTGGGTTTGCATTATTTTCCTTCAATTTTTGGAATATCTTAATCCACTCACTCCTTTTCTTCATAGTTTCTGCTGATAGGTCTGAGCATATTCTTATTTGAGAACATTTATATGTGATTGCTTCTTTTTCCCTAGCTGCTCCCCTTTCTGATTTTCTCCTTTTCCTCAAAGTTGGATAATTTACCTGTTATGTGCCTTGGTGACTTCTTTTTTGGGATCTAGTCTAGCTGGTGCTATTTCCGCCTCCAGAATGGTTGCCTGGTTTTCACTCATTATGCTGGGGAAGCTTTCCTCCAAGAATTATCTCACTATTGTTTCAGATGACTTCTTTGTTGTGTCTTCCTCTGGTAACACAATAATTCTAATATTGTTCCGCTTCATAGCATCAGACATAACTCTTAAGTTTTCTTCAGCTTCTCTGATGATCTTATTAGATTTTTGTCTGTGTTTGTTAAAGTCTTCTTGGCTGTCCTCCAAGTCATTGATGCGGATCTCTGATTCCTCCATCGCTTCTCAAAGTCCAAGAGGCTGCTACTGGTTTCTGTTGTCTCCTCCCTAAACTCCTGTATTTCCCTTTGGTTTATGACTTTTACCTGTTCCATCATTTTATCCATTTTCTGTATTGTTTCCCTCATATCCTATATGACTCCAAGTAGCATTCTGAAAATTTCTTTCTGTGGCAGCGCCATGTCTGCTTCTTCTATGCATGTCATTATGTTTAGGACATCTTCTGCCATTTTCCTTTGTTTCTCACATTTTTATGTTGAGGTCTTTGGGGCTGATGGCTGTTTGCATTGTGTTGTTTTAGAGGAGCCAGATACCATTTTCCAGGGAGTCGGAGGGCACTGGCTCTCTTTGGGAGACTTGTAGGAGTGTTTCTTCGAACTGCCTATAGCTTATTTCACTATGGAATTAACCTACCACTTTATCCTCCTGTCATTTCCCTATCATGAGAGAGTCCCAGAAGGCTGGTGGGTTGCCTTCTTTGGTGAGCAGAGGTTCTTGCAACAGCTTGGAATGTTAATGAGTGTTGGTTGAGCTGCCTTATGCCCCCAGGTACACAGGCCACAGGCAGGAATTCCCCAGTGATAAGTTGGGCAGTTTCCCATGGAAGGAAAGAGGACCTTTCCCTAGCTTCGGGCAAGCTACACAGGTTGGAGCTCACCTAGCTGGGTGTGGTACAGTCTTAAATGCCCTAGGCCAAAGGGAGTGTTCTGGAGGTCAGCAGTGGAGTGTGAGAGAACAAGAAAGAGACAAAGAGGAGGGAAAAAAATTAAAAGTAAGACTGTTTCGACTGTGCAGGGAATATAAGGAAGAGAGGGAAACAAAAGCAACTATGCAGCTGAGTCCCACTCCCCACCCATGGAGCTGCATGGCTTTAGTCCCTCTGCAGCCCTCAAAGACCATGGGGGACAGAGACAGAGATATAAACAAAAGCAACAATGTAGCTGAACCCTGATCCCTGCCAGTGGAGCTGCCAGGGTATGGGTTTAGTCCCTGCCCAGACGCAGAAGTGGCAAGCTGTGGCTGTGCTGTGAAAAAGCCCCTGAACAGCCTTCTAGGGCTGTGGAGGAACAGAGAGCAGAGATGTAAGCAGAAGCAACAGTGTAGCTGAACCCTGATCCCTACAGGTGGAGCTGCACGGGTCCTGTCCAAGCCCTGAGGCAGGTGAAAGCATACTGTGGCTGTGTTGAGACCAATCCCCACTACAGGCTCCAGATGGTCCCTGCTCCAGCAGATAGAGTGGCGGGGCCAAGGTCACGCCCCAGCAGGCTTCCACTGAGCTGTGCCAAAAGCCCTCAAAACCCCATGGGTCTGTGGCTACTTACCTTTGTGATGTTCCTCCTATGTTCCAGCAGTGGTGAATTTCCCTCTAAGCAACTCTCCTTGACTGGGTTCTACGGAGTCCCTCTGGTATGTGTCCAAATCATCTTTTTTTTTTATGGATAGAAGAATTTTTATTTTTCTCTCTTTGTTAGCCTTTTTTTCTTCCCTACCAAAAAATGTCTTGTTTTCGGAATCCTAGGCTCATCCACCACCTTGCTACAGCTCTGTCCCGGACGCAGCCTAGCTTGCCCTGGAGCTGCTGCCGGAACCACACAGCCCAGCCTGGTGTTTCCGCAGAGGGTGAGCCGCCGCCGCCTCCACAGTCAGCCTGCCCTCAGCATTCGGCTCACACAGAAGGGACCCCTGCCGGAACGCAGTCTGCAGTCCACAATCTGCACCAAGCCCGGAGAGCCTCAGACAAGAGTCGAGCTCAGGGAGGATGTCAGGCTCCAGGGTGTCACAGAGCAGCAAGAGAAAGACCAAGAAGAAACCTGACACTTGGGAAGAAGCGAAATTTCTGGTGGGCTCCATGGCAGTCATGAATGGCATGCGAAAGCAGAGAACTTTTTGCGATGTGATTCTCGTGGTCCAGGAAAGAGAGATCCTTGCTCATCGTGTGGTCTTGGCTGCAGCCAGCCCAGTTTTTAATGTCATGTTCACAACTGGCATGCTCGAATCAAAATCCTCTGAAGTAGAACTCAAAGACGCAGACCCTGACGTTATTGAACACCTGGTGGAATTTGCTTACACTGCAAGGGTTTCTGTGAATACCAACAATGTGCAGTCTCTGTTGGATGCCGCAAACCAGTACCAGATGGAACCTGTGAAGAACATGTGTGTTGATTTTTTGAAAGAGCAAGTGGATGCTTCAAACTGTCTCGGTCTAAGCATTCTAGCAGAGCGTCTAGACTGTCCTGAGTTGAAAGCCACTGCAGATGCCTTTATTGACCATAATTTCCCTGACGTTTCCAAAACTGAGGAGTTTCTCCACCTTGATGCTGAGCTAGTAACAAGTCTGCTCAACCAGGACTCCCTGACCGTGAGCGCAGAGGAGGAGGTTTATGATGCTGCCGTCTGGTGGCTGAGACATGATGCGCCGAATCGCCAGCCTTTTATGGTGGATGTCCTTGCTAACGTCAGATTTCCTCTTATCTCAAAAAAATTTCTTATGTAAAACCATCCCATTTGAATCCCTCATTCAAGACAATCCTGAGTGCCTTAAGATGGTGATGAATGGAATGCGGTATCATCTACTGTCTCCTGAGGATCAGAAAGAACTGGCAGATGGAGCAAGGCCTCGAAGACCACAGTCTTGTAGATATTTTAAGCCAAAGTTGGAAAAAGGTGCATATGGCACACGATCCTGAAGTGAGAATGTAACTTCAGAAATTTCATTTGATGCATGTTTTGCTCTTTAAAATTACCTGTGTTGATAACTATTTTGTATATCCAACCACATGTTTTTAGTCTTCAAGTAGAACAGTTTAAGTAACTGAAGAATTGACCCCAAATTTTCAAAAAAAGTCTCATTCAATAAAGTATGTTATTCTCAAAAGCCAGCATTATTAGAATTCCATCACAATATGTTCAGTATTTATATTAAATGTGCCCACCCTCCCTTATTTTTGTTATAAAACTTTGTCTTGGAAATATTTTGCCACTTACTAGGACCTATTTATATTTTTTCATATTAATTATTTCTAATATAATAATTGCAGAGGCAGCTTTTGTTAGAAATTATTTACCTTGCCTCATGCAAAGTGAACAGTAGTTTATACTCTGATATAAGTAGGCTACTTATTAAATAGGATTGCTTGGTAATTATTTTTAAATTCATATACTTGGCATTGTTCAGAAATCTGGAATGATATTAGCTGTCATTCATTGAGACCCTCCCATAGCTGCCCTATACCTGCCAGGAATGGTGGCTTTTCCTTATTATTAAATTGATTTCCGTCAGAGAACATTTTCAGTAGTAACATGTAATTTTCCAGAATTAAGTCAATATATTTTTTGGAGCTAATAAACTTATACACTATTATCTCTATATATTCCTTGGATTTAAATGATGACAGGAGGAATTACTGTATTAATTACTGGCTGAAAAATGATAGAAAAGGAAATCTTAATCTTTTTTCAAATATTGTCAAGAAATGACTTCTTGGCACTCTATTTTAAAGGTGAATCATACCATTCTGAGGATGCCAGGGAAGAGAGAAGAACTTTTAATCTATGAAAAGAGGATAATTGGATTTCAAATAGTTCACTGAGAAATTTAATTAAAAATAACCAGATTTCTTTTTTTTTTCACAACTTTTGGAAGATTGCTTTATGATCCTGAGGGAAAGAGAAGGGTGAGTATGTTGGGCAGAAATATATTAACCATTGTGCATTTCAAGGAAGGTTCACCATTGCCATTTCGGTGTTCTAATTGGAAAATTCTCCTTTAGAGATGACAGACTATTTCTTGTGCTCCTCATTTTAAGTGGGGGCTCCTCTTTTGGCTTGATATCTCTGCATAATTTAGGCGATGGGTTCCGTGGCCTTTTGTGTCCACTGTAGTTTCACAAAATGGCAGGCCATTCTTAGGCCTGGTACACTCTTGATAGATTCTTATATAGAAAACCTAGATTTTTATTTTATTTTCCCTCTTACCATACCTATCGATGTTTGGGATATATTTCTCCTATTGATAATGGTGAGTTGGGTATTTCTCAAACTACTGACGTTCAGATGTGAGACAACTTCCAATTCTGTTTAAGACCGATGCCTCTATCCTTTTCTGGGAATTTTATTACATACCCTGAAGTCATTCAAGGCTCTTGTCTACATTTTCTATTGATTATGTATTTTATAATGAATGTTGGATTTTGAGTGTGAACATGGCAAAGGTAGGTAATTTCTTTTTTGTCTTCAAACTAGGACCAACAACTCTTTTTTAAATAGATTGTGAACACATGTTCTCTTAATAAGCACTTTCATAAATAATAGTATAATAGAGAAAAACATTTTCATCTGTTGAAATCTACTATGTGGTTCATTTTGCATAAGCATGAATAGGAATGTAAGACAGGTGTAACAGTACTAAATAAAAAGAGGAATGAAAATAATGAAGTCATCTTTATGAACGTCACAGAAAGCATGTTCTCCCTTTATTCCGGCTCGTAGCTCAGAAACTGTTGATAGAGGTTACTGTTCTCAGCCCAGATTAGGTGGAGGATAGGATTGAGATGGAAAAACCCTTGCTTACAGTTAAATATTATACATGTCAATTAATAGTTGTTGTAAACTGTGTTTCTCTACATATTTGTAAGTGATGATGTAGCAATCCCTGGTGCCACAAAGTTCACGATCGTGGATGCTATTTGAAAGGTGAGCAGGTACCACCCACCAGCTGGCCCCTTGCACAATTAAACTCACAATCTATGTCCAAAAAGATTACAGTTTAGAGATCCCTATGGGGGCAGTTCCAGTCTCTACAAAGGGTGACCTGTAGTCAAAATGGACGATACATATACAAAACAACATATCAGTGATGCAGTCTGGACTCTCCCTAACAGATATTAAACACATGCTTCCTCCTGGTGCTCCTAATCTGAGTTCTAGTCTAGTCAACTGTTTTGGATAATGGCAAGTTTGCTCTTTATGATACTACTTAGTGGAATCATAAATAATTTTCATTTTGCCTTTTAAACTTGGAAGATTTTCCTGAACCTTATGGCTTCATATACTACTTTCATTATATTTTGAAATTAATTAATTGTCATTTCTGTTTTCTGTATTCATTGCTACACTTCACTTACTCTCTATTAGAATGTGATCATCTCTTAAGTGTCCTCACTATTTGAAGAAAACAAAACATTTTGAAGGCTCTTATAGTTCTTGTACCCACTCATCAATTGTATCAAGATAATTTGTACGTATGTCATCATCACTATTTCCTAGACATTTCTTTTCTTCTTTTTAAAAAATCAATTTATTGGGGGCTCGTACAACTCTTATCACAATCCATGCATCCATCATGGTCGTCTCCTCACTCTTAGTTTGCAGATTTCAATGTGCTCTGCAGATAATTTTGTCCCCCGGTCTCCTCTCCTAGGAAGAAGGACTCTGTTTCAAACAGCACTCCATTTCCAGACCCATGTGTCCTGCGCACTTCTACTGGACAAGCTACAGCGATTTAACAAAGAATATTAATAGGTTCAGAGATTGAAAAAAATACTCAGTTCAGTTTTCAACATAAAATAAAATTTGAAAACCTTCAATACGAATAATGAGTTAAATTTGAGATATGGCAACACAGAAAATCAGTCTACAAATGAGATGGATGTACTCAGATAAATGACAATTTATCTTAGTGTTTCCTCGAGGTATGAACATTTTTCACCCTGTTCTCAGAACTACGTTTTATGGGGATTCATGATAACCTGGAAGAGTTAGACCATAGAAGTGTTTGCTATATGTCATTTGCTTTGTTTTGTTTTTTTTTTCTCCTCAGGGGAGCAGATTCTTCCCATTCTAAATTGTAATGCAGGATTGTTATGCTGGGAATCTACATGGTGATGAAGTGGGAGAACAGGGAGTTTCTGTGTGTTCTTCTGATTGAGTCTGAACCTTTTATATCACCTGGGCAGTAAGGCTCTGACCTTCATGCCTGTGGTGTAGTTTATAGTTTGGCCTGTCCATGCTCCTTTCCTTCATTGCAAAATCTCCTTTATGTTTGAACTTTTAATATCTGTTCACGATACCTTCACACGTAGGTCTCATGGGTAGGATAAGGGGTGTCTGGTTGATAGGGGAAATATTTTACCTCCAGCTATGAAAAGTCAATGGATTTGACCTTTCTCTGGTGAGAAATCTTTTGAGTTGATAAAAGTCTCTCCCTCCAGTGTCTGAAACACAGGGCTTATTTTGAATGTTCACTTGAAAATCTGGAGGGGTTTTATACTCAAAGCTTACAAAGTTCGGGGCTCCACTAATGACTGGCCCCAGAACTTTCTCACTGTCTCAGTAAACAGTACTCTCTCTAGCAATTTATAAAATTTTAATTTATGTTTTTGTTTTATCAAAAACATGTGTTTAGTAGCTTCTGATTCAGGTAAGCAGAACACAGTTGTTCCCATCTGAATAGACCTCCTCTAGATTTCGGATGGCATTTGATATGCCAATTCACTTCAGTTCTCTGATGGTGCATGCACGGACTCCTAGCATCAGTGCACCCACGGCTCATGTTGCAAAATAAGAAGCAGGTGCCTGACTCAGAGAGGAGGAGACAGTCCAAGAGAGACAGAGCAGGGGTCCAGAGTAGAAATGGAGGGGCAGGTATCCAGAGAAGGCCTAGAGTTTGTACGTGGGCAGAAAGTTGTGGTCATCTCCACGTGACTACACATTATAGAGGGATGAATGGACTGATAGTATAGGATGTTTCATCACCCAGAACTGGGAAACTGATCTACATTTGATCAACCCTATTCTCAGTCCCTAGGTTCTTCAAGCTGAAACCTGAGAAACCAGTTCCCTGGCCTTGAAATGAAGTGTATCCAATGGTTACTAAGTTTCCTCGAGCCCTGAGCACTTGAATTGTTTTAGGACTATTCAGCAAGGAAGGATTCCCACACCCTCCGCCCCAGAAAATAGGTACTGTATATTAGAAAAATATCTGAGTTTGGAGAGATATGTCCTAATCTTATGGGCTCTCACTAATCTTTTTCACAACACTGATATCATTTTTACATTAAAATTTACAACTTATGTTAATCTTGTTAATCTGTCATTAATACATCTTGCAAAATTATTAAATTTATTTGGGGAGTTCTATCAGACTTATCATGATAAAATAATATTTCATTATATTTTAAAGAATGTATTGCTTGGTTTTGTATGTTTTCTGAATACTTTACATATTTTATATTATTTAATTGATTGCTTTTCAATTTTTCTTATAAAATATTTTGTAGGCTGGTTTTTATGTGAGGAGAGGAAATAAGAAAATTTTATGCCTATTAAAATAACATTTTGGTATACATTATTTTAAATGAGTAAAAAAATAGAAGTTCATGGAAGATATAGCTGACTATTTATGAAAACACACTCATTACATGTATAGTAATATTGAGGATGATACAGTAAAATGAGTAAGACTTACCCCACACCCACCACAGTGAATCAGTGAAAAATCACTATGGCCCCCTTGAATGATCTGTATTATTCCATGAGAAGCTGATTGTGTCAGATCTCATCTATGAAGTGAGAGAAATTATAGGGGTCGTGTATAAATGGATACATCTGTACCCGTCATGACCAGCTGTCAACCCACATCATGAGATACACCCACCACTAGCCATCAGGATTCCAGACCACATTTGAGATGAGCAGCGGAGCTATCCTGGTGTGTGGCTCTGTCAAGTTCTCGAGGTTATCTCTTATTTATACCTGATGTAGACCAGAACTGCATTCATGAATGTGAATTATGAGCATGTATAAGTGCCCTATAGAGTTGAAAGCTGAAACCATCACCCCGATACAGCAATAAGCAAGGACATTGCCATATAGGGTGCTCTTGAACCACTGATACCGAAGTGCACTCATCAAGGAGTGACTATGGAGCTTTATTTTCCTATTGGCAGTCATCCTGGGTAAGATAAGACAGAGATGAGGCTGGAGAAAACACTGTGGCAGCTCCAGAGCCCTCACCTTCTGGTTTACCTCCTCACAGGTGTTATGCCCAGATGCAGTTAGTGCAATTTGAGGCAGAGGTGCAGAAGCCAGGAGAGTAGGTGAAGGTGTCCTACAGGACTTCCGGATACACCTTCTCCAGCTATGGTACGAATTGGGTGTGACAAGTACCAGGAAAAGGCCTTTAGTGGAAGGACTGGATCAGTACCCACGCTGGGAAGTCAACATACGCCCCGGGCTTCACACAAGGCAGGAAGACATCTCCTGGGATGCGTCATTCAGCACAGTTTATCTACAGACTGGCAGCCTGAACTCGAGGACACTGCCACCTCTTCCTGTGTGAGACACACGCTGTAGAAATCCACATCCCGAGAGCGTCAGGACACCTGAGGGCAGGGCAGCTGTACTCGCTGAGGCAGTGACTCAGAATATTTAGTTGAATCTTCTCTTTATTTACCTCCTATGAACTTAGAGATGAGAAACAAAGACAATTACTTTCTGTGAAATTATCATTATAATACCGTGAAATTAAATGAGCCCCTCAAGGGGGGAGGTTAAAAATACCTTGGTATGTAGCCTTTCCTTATCTCTCTGTGTAAACACTTACATCTCGGTACTGACAACTATGCCGACTCCATGAAGGTTCGAATTACCACCTCCAGACACAATGAAAAAAACACAGTTTATTGGCAGAGAGAAGGTGAGAAAATGGAAGCCAAGACCATCTAGTACCCAGTGAGAAAAGAGGAAGAGGGAGTCAGTGTGATCCCAGACACAAACTTCCTGCTGGGAGAGACCTGGGCTGCAGGGGGGATTCAGAACCCACATATCACAGGTCACACCCCAGGGGCAGGTGCCCATGCATGGTTTCAGGGCTGGTTTCGTCTTGTGATCTGGGGATGCTTCTCCATCGCACTGTTTCCCCCAAGGAATTTATCTATTTTTTTATGACAAAGGAATGCAAGATTATTGTATAAGAAATATTTAAAATCAGACTATTGCAGGTACGATGTATAATAATGGAATTGAAATCTCAACGGCAGAAAGTGGGAAGGAGCAGATAAAATATAATTTTTATTTCTTAGTGTTATACCTCACTTATTTGTATATTAGTGTTTACAGCAAATGCATGTTTCAAGTACTGTTTGATAATAGTTGAGTTGGTTGGATTTCCTTGAAGGCGGACATGATCTTATCACAAACAGTACTGTATTTCATGATGTGTTTAGCAAGATCCTTCCTGCCAATGAATGCCATCCCCTTCTCTTCATTGTGTTGTTCTTTGCGTAGTAAATCTTATGGTTTCCTGATCAACTTGCAATACCATTTAAGTCCTTTTAAGCTCACTAATGCCTAGAATACCAACTAAGTATCCCATTTCATCTTTTGCCCCTTCCAATCTTCCTAAATTTATAGTATGCAAATTATCAATTTTGATCATTAGAAGACTTTTGCGGCTCTTTCTCTTTACCTTGAGTCATGCCCCAGCAGCAAAGGAAGATCCTGACAGCTCCACTCCCAAAGCCTTTACCCAAATTACATCCTCATGGCTGAATCCCCTCCAAGAAACCAGCTCTACTTCAGTCACATTTTGAGTGCCCTCGAACATGAGGGGTCCATCCTCTAACAGTAGTTTCAACAATTTCCTAATTCCTTTTCTTATGCTGTCAGTATTTAACAATGCTTCAAAAGTATGCATAAGATTTTCAAAGCTTCTTCCACTGAAGAAGGTAGTGGGGTCCTTCTGCATTGTCTAGTCTTAGTCTGGAAGCTTTGATGAAATCTGTTCATTTTGGGTGATCCTGCTGGCATTTGATATAACAGTGACATATCTTCCAGCATCACAGCAACACACAAGCCACCACAGTATGATGAACTAACAGACAGGTGGTGAGAATATAACATTATTCCTTCAAAATACACCATACAAATTCTGGCTAATATTTTAATTACAACAAATAAATAATTGCCGAACTCCACCAAATAGTGGAGTAATTCAATTCAATATTTTCAATTTTGGTCTTAACATTTAAATAAAAAGCCATGAGGACATCAAGAATTTAAGTCATGAGAACAACAAGAATTTAATAAGTAAACAAACAAATAAATGGGTCTAGAAAACTAGAATCAATGACCAATATATAGCATACTCAACCAAAAACAAAACATATTGCTCCCGTTAGGCTGGAATTTATTTCAGAAATAAAGTGAAGCATGAAACGAATAGAAACACATAGATATTTAATAGAAATACAGATAGATGAGAGATACAAGATATGGACAGGCTATATAGAGAAAATTGACAGCTAAATCAATAGTTCAGCAGATTGATGGACCAATTAATAGATTTATGATAGATAGATAGATAAATAGATAGAAAGATAGCAGAGATAGGAATATGTATAGATGGATGACAGAGAGAAAGAGAAACTCGTTCAACAGACACCAGTGTCATTGTGCATTCAGGTTCAGGGGTTTGGGCTGAGTCCAGACAGATGGTGTTCACAGAACACTCTTGTCTATACTGAGATAAATTGAAGACTAAATGCACAAACTACTACATGCAGTGTGTCATAAGGAGGAAGGATGTTATAAAACAATGACTCACTCTTCAAGAGATTGTCTCAAGTACCTGGGTCCCCACAACAGGAACATATCAGTTATTTGATGTGTGTGGTGATGCAGATAAAAGTAGGTCAGGGAAGCTATGTGAGACCAGAGTGTAAGCACCACGAAGGGAAGGTTGGGATGTATTGCATAGGGTCTCGGGACAAACAGCACATAACCCAGTTCAAGACTCAGTGCATGGGGAGCAAGATACAGGTTTCCTTCCTGAATTTGGGGCCTCCCTATTCAATTTTCCCCTGTGTCATGGTTTTTATTCCTCTTCCTGTCTCTGAGAACCAAGATTTAGATGTTTTTAGCATAACCGTCAACTCCAGAGAACAGAGGGAGGAGAATGAAGCATGGAATTAGGACATCTTCTCTGGGTCCTTGCTCTTTTCTTGGGAGACCCCGAGTGCACAAACCTGAGGTGCTTTCTCCCCATCAGAGGAGAACTGAAGGGAAACGTTTTAATATTATTTTTTATTTTTATCTTTACACTTGCTTGTGGATTGTGGGAAGATTTACCAAGATTAATGCTCATTCAACTATTCATACACTCTTGTTTCATTTCATTGACTGTAATACACACAAACTCCTGTTACAATTACCTTTGCTTTCCAAATATTCTGAATGTTCCCCTGGATAAATGTTGCCCTTTTAATCACAGAACTTAGATTATTTTAAGGTAATTGTATCTACCCAGGATTATTGCTCCCAGGTAGGCTTGTCAATTATTTGACTGGAAGTTTTTCCAAGGGGTGAGTTCAGTCCCACACCTGAAGCGATGCTGGAAGCCATGGTCTCAGGACTTCCACAAATCGACCCAACAAGGAAGCCTAGTCTTTGTATTATTCTTTTGTGTGTGTGTGTATTGTTTCACTTTTTGTCCCACTCTACCCAAGACCTTCTAACGCTATCTTTTCCAAAGAAGTGGGTACTGATAGCAAGGCACCACCTATTTCTTCTGGTCATAGAGATCAGGAGACTCCTATCCATGATTCATTACAACATTGGACGAATGGTTTCGTTGTGTCTTCAAGGATCATCACTCTGGAAAGGGTGAAACAATTAGCTGCACCTAGTGTGGTTTAAAGTCCCCAGTCACTACTCTCAAAGCCCAGATGTAGGACATTGTCTTTGTGCGCCGTTATCTCAGCGGGTCTTGTGTCCCTGAGCCCCAAGGCCTCCTCCTGAGAGAGAGAAAAGTTAACAAACTGATTGTTTTCTTTAGTTTAGATCACAGTAGGTCAGAGAAATGTTTAGACAGATTATGAAATTTATGAGATTGTGAAACTGATGAAGGTGAGATATTCTCCATGTTGGATTTTTAACTTCTCTAACAAACAGCTACCCTGTCAGAGAGACGGTGACAAGGGCCAGGTTGACCATGAGTATTCAGAGTGACACACTCATCTTTGACTTTAATCTGCACAGATTTGTCTGACACTCCGAGTAAAGCTGACATTCCCTGAGATTTGTTTCCTCTTCTCAGGCAGCAGGAAGTACAGGAGAGACCTGGGCGCTAGGACACACCTGAGAGTCTATTGAGAGTCTATTTAGAAGGGGTCATTCAGTTGATGAGATTCTTCAAAGTCTTCACTAAGGAGACAGAGGTACCTTCCATCATGGACATCATTCCCCACAGACAGTAAGGAGGGACCCAGGCTCCTTGGGCTGCAGATTCACACTGGGTTTGAAACCACTCTCGCCTGAGTGTGAATGAGAGATGCACTAAGTGGAGTCACAGTTCAAAGCTCTCTGTGTGTGAGGTTCTAGTGCTAGTGCCAGTCTTGTCTCCCCGCCCCCGCCCTCTCTCTCTCTCTCTCTCTCTCTCTCTGCATGTGTGTGTTGCAGGATGTTACTAGGATTAAGTTCTGTCCCTCCCAGGAGTCCCAAGACCTGGGTATCCAGGGTTATAGGGCTGGAGGAGTCTGACACGTAGGGCAGGGCAGAAATATGCAAAGTGGAAGACATCCATTTTAGACCCACAGGCCACCTCCACAGGGGAAGGTTTCTCATCACCCAGCTGGTGAACTCAGTGTGATTCCTTTGCATCCTCCTTGCAAGATGGGGTCTGCCACCCTAGATCTCCTCATTGCTCTTCTCCCAGGTCAGGATCACCACAGGTTTGAGATGAATGGAGGATGTGTGTGCAGAGGGAGTCTCTCATCTCTCAATCCTATCTCCACAAGTGTCTGTGCTCAGGTGCAGCTGGTGCAGTCTGGGACAGAGGTGAAGAGACCTGGGGAGTCTTTGAGGATCTCCTGTAAGACATCTGGGTACAGCTTTAATAGAAACTGGATTGGCTGAATTAAGCAGACACCTGGAAAGGGCTTGGAATGGATAGGGATAATTTATCCTAGTGATGCTGATATCAGGTACAACCCATCCTTCCAAGGAAAAGTCACCATCTCCACAGAAAACTCCATCAGCACCATGTACCTGCAGTGGAGCAGCCTGAAGGACTCAGACACGGCCATGTATTACTGTGCAAGAGACACAGTGAGAGAAACTCCTTCCTGAGAGGGGCAGAAACCCTCAGCCTGATGCAGCTGCAGAGCAGGAGTCTCAGAGCATCTCTCAACTCAGCACCAGAGAACAGAGTGTCTGCTGTCTCCCAGTTCGTGAAACCAATAACACAGGCCACTGGCACGACAGGGCGACATCTCCCCACATGGGAGCACTGATGTATCATACCAGTAAGAGTTTCTCTGGAGTGGCCCACTGTGTAACTTCTGATTAACCGCAGCACTATACAGCATATGACGTAAGGTTTCTTCATGAAATTCTCAGAGTTCAGCCCTTGATGCTCTTGAAGATTGAGCAGGTGCGTTGTCATATAGGAAAAAAAAATCAGCTCAAATGTCCTGGTCTTTTCCTCATTAAGGCCATTCCCAATATTACTAGAATTTCTTCCTAAGAAGTAGCCATGATCTTTGCTTGCTTTCTAACTTGATTCAGTTGCCTGCATTCAACTTGATTCAAGAAACAGCTTTATAGAAACTTCCTGGGGGAGCAGTGGTGCTGTGGCATTAACAAACTGCTCATGGATCCCAGACCTGATAACAGTTAGTTACTGGTATGAAGAAGAATATGGCATCAGGCCTGGAAAAAGGCTTATGACTTATGGCTTATGAACAACCTGTGATATGAAGATAACACAATCTTGCTTGCTGAAAGTGAGGACTTGAAACACTTGCTGATGATGATCAAGGATTGCAGAGGTCATTATGTATTAGGATTCAATGTAAAGAAGACCAAACGATGCTGGCCAGATTCCAATTTTGTTGTTGTTTATGATTACTGTTTATTTTGAACTGACTTTGAAAAGTCAGCATACTTCATGAAGACTCCAGACACCCGCCTTCCTTCCAGCTCCTCTCACAACAAGCTGCCAGGAAGAGAATTCACTCTCTCTCCCAATAACTCAAGTCAAAGCAAAACAAAAAAAGTGTTACATGACTCAGTCTTTATAAGTGGCCTTGATATTGCCTTGTTTGTTTGAACCAAGTGAAATAAAGCTCAAAGGATTGAAATTTTCTTTTATGTTGCAGGATCCTTTTGCATTTAAACTCTGAAAATTGTCTTTCATTGTGGGACTTTGTGATTCTTTACAATTATTATTGTCCATTCCTAGATTGTTTTCTTCCTTCAATAAAGTCTTTGATATTTACTGAAAGCTCTTGCTTGTCTTTGAAAGGAAGAATAGAAAAGTAAATGTAATATGTACATTTCATGACCATCGATGTCTACCAATCACTATCAAGTTCCTAAAAAGAAATAAAACAAACAATAAATATTAATAAACTTACTATGTATTTGAGCAAAATGTAGTACACACCAAGGGATTGAAAAAGTTATCTTCAATAACTAATTTTTGTTCCAAGATTATATTTGTTGTGATTATAATAACTAAGGAGAATCTTACTACAGTGTAAGAACAATTAAGAACATTGGACATTCTGTTTGAGGCCATACCCCAACATGCTTAACTTTGTGTGGCAATGTAAACTCCACAGCTTGACCAAGGAACCTCCCCATGGGATATGAGATGGTGCCACAGCATGTTGGAACACCCCAGTTACTTGTTTGTTTCCTTGGCTAAATCTGTAAACCACTCCCACCTTTTTATCCCCAGGAGCTTTCCTTCAGGAATGTTCTGGTTTAGTTCTTGCCTGATTCAAGTAAAGCAGACCCTTTCACTTTCATGCTGCTCCTGTCTTTTTTCTCAGCTAGAGTGGTGTCGCTAACTTGTTTCACACTTCGTTTGGCTGAGTGTGTTTTTCAATGTGAAAATATACTCTGTCTTATAGATTCGAAATCACCTTAATGACAGTGAGGTTGGGATTGGTGTTATCACAAAGAAGATGATGGGGGTCAGACTTTCTCTTCTCAGTTTCTGAGAAGAATTGGATTGTCTCTACTTCATTCTTGGGGCTTCCAAAATGCAGAACATCTCATCAATTTCCAGGTAAAATCTCAAACCTAGTGGAAAACATTACGTCATGGACAGGGTCCTCTAGGATCCACAAACCTTGTCCGTAGTCATGAATTACCTGTGGAGATTCTTCTGCCAAGTGGTTACTTCTTTCTGATAGTTTCCAGATTCCCAAAATGGGTTGACATAATAAGGTTTCCATTACTTGTCATCAGTAATTATTTTCCCTCTTCCTAGTTGTCCAAGATTTGGGCCTAGGATTGATGAATCCCTCAGATTCTCAACGTAAACTTTGCTATCTCTGGTGACTGCTGAATGCCAGAGCTGGAGCTGCCAAAACCTGCAGAAGAGGTTGGAGTAGTTGTGAGCAATATATTCTAGTATCAGAAAACAGCCTCCCATCCCTATGGAACTGGTACTCGAACCCCAGAAGAATACCCACAAATCAGTTATCTTGCATCTGAGCTCAATCACACTGAGGGCACAGCTGTCCACTCATGTGGGAGAGAATCAGAGAGAGAACTCAGGTTAGCAGGGCAGGCGTAGGTGGGTAGAAACTAATAAATATTAAAAACTCACCTAACAACACAGAAGGCGCACAGCAAATAACCCAATTAAACAAAAACAGAGAAGACGAATTAAAGTGATAAATACCCAGTTTTAATGCTCATGATAAAAGAAAGGCGGCTGGAATCTCCCAGATCAGAAATCAGAGAAGAGACACCATTCCACAGATTTTATGGACAGTGAAAGGCGAAAAAGAATCTAATAATGTCCCCACATAAGAAACGGATCATAGAGCTGCTCACTGTCATCATGCCTATCCAGCGGTTGAGGGGAACGAGAGGGGATGCACTGTGACCTCTCAGATGGCAAAGGCTGTTGTGTCTGCCATATAAAGCTTATAACTTGAAAGTTACTTTCTTAAAAAAATTAATAATGTGCAACAAAGAAATACTTGGTACAGAACCTGTTTAAGAGCTCTATTTTCCTGAGAATGCTTGTGTTTCTCTGAGTCTGAGGGAGAAGAGTTGCCCATAATCTCTACACAATCGCTTCTAAATATCAGGGAAGATGCAAATGCAGCTCTCTGCCTGCTGATAAACCAGCCACAGCCCCTGATGTTTGAGATCTCAGAGGACATTCCAGTTTCCGGGTCTCTGCTGTTACCATTTCGTGACAGGAGCTTGTCCAGAGGACACATCATGAATTTAGCAGCAACACTGGCTTTCATTTTGGCTATTTCACATGGTAATTGTGGTGTACCGTACTGTGTGTGTGTGTGTGTGTGTGTGTGTGTGTGTGATGGTGAGTGATTTAGTTTGTATGTGGGTCTGTTTGCAGGTGGTCAGTGTGAGGTGCAGCTGGTGGAGTCTGGGGGCGACGTGAGAAAGCCTGGGAGGTCTCTGAAAATCTCCTGTGTAACCTCTGGATTCAACATCAAAAAGGATGGCATGAATTGGGTCCGCCAGGCTCAAGGAAAGGGCCTGCAGTGGGTTCTCGGGTATTAATAGTGGTGGAAGGGTCAATGCACCATCTCCAGAGACAACTCCAAGAACACACTCTATCTTCAAATGGACAGCCTGAAAGCTGAGGACACGTCCATGTATTACTGTGCAAGAGACACCCAATGGGCGCAAATCAGTGAGAGGCCATACACAAATTTTCCCTGCACAGAGGACAGTGGTCTCCAGGGGGCGCTCAGGACCCACAGAGCACAGGACTCAGACCCAGGAGCAGGTGCAGCTGGAGCTTCAAGGCTGGTTTCCTGTGGGGATCTGCGGATTCTGCTAAATCTGTTTCCCTAGGGAATCTCTCTCTAATTTAAGAATATTAGTTCTGTGCCTACTTCTGGTATCTGTGAATTCAAATAGTATATTGTAATGGGAGAATATAGTCTGTCTTACAGCAACAAACAGTCTGTCCCTTAAGGGCAGGAAATGACTCTGTCAGGTGTCCCTGCATCAGAGTTCTCATGACGCTCAGATAAATACTTTCCAATCAGACTCAGGGGAAATGGGAGACTGGGAAAAGGTCACTATTAAGTGCCAACATTATTGACTGAAAATTTCACAGTATATTCTTCCATCACTTTGTAAGGTTTCATGACAATCACTTATTCAAATTATAGAAACGTTGATACATGCACACAATAGAATGCTATACATGCCAAAAAAGTACCAGAGAGACCACAAAGCACATTAGGACATAGACATGAGTGTAACTAGACAATTACACACGCACACAAAACAATGAAGCAAAAACAAAACAAAAAACACCTACAAAGGAGGCTCCACTCAAATTTGGGCATGTTGTCATATAGCAGGAATTGGGAAATGGCAAGGGCTTCTGACATTCAGCAGCGTCCCAGCGTTACTTCAGTTTCATAGAGTCTCCTGTGATGGTGTTCTCAAAGGAACCAAATTACTGTGTTGAACTTAAAGCTTAAAATCTCCAACGTGGGAGGCACAGCTGATTGCTATTCTAAATTCATGAGTTTCAAGGTATGATCACATGATTTCAAATGGTAAAACCAAGATCAGAGGAGGGAATGGAATGAGAGGTTCAATTCAGGACTATCATTGTTGAGGTTCTCTACTTTCTGGACGCCAAGGTCTTCCAGCCTCTACTGATGTGCTGTTGATTTTCTTTCTCTCTTGGCATTGGTCTGACAAGGGAGAAAACAACTCTGCACTTACCTTTTTAGCACCCTCAGGTGGATTCCAGCACTCTTGTGTTTGATGAGTGTAAGTTTTGTCTGGAGCTCCGCTAAAGCTAGAGGTAATTAACTGAAGTTCTGTCATTCTTAGGGAAACATTGTGAACCTAGGTCTGAGGTGTGGCCTTACAAACATCCACGTTTCTCCCTCAGGGGCAATATGGGTCCAGGAGAAATTTCTGCTCTCTTTCCAGGATCGACCTTCTTCTGTTTTTACCTCATCTGTTTCCCCCACAGTTGCTATAGTTTACCACATGAGACCATAACTTCCTGTTTTGGAGTCTTTAACTTCTACATCTTGGTATTTGTATATTATAGATGAGAGGGCCTATATTCTGGGGGGTGGGGGGGAATCATATGGTGTCCTCTGTTTCTATTGGTTTCTTGTGTGACTTAACACTACAGTTAAATGTGATAATAATAAATCATATTTTCCCACAGATTTAGTTGCCAGCTACTTCCTCCAGGACACTATTTCTGCTGTCAGCTACTTTCATAGTAAATTACACACACAATGACACGTTATTCTGCTGATGAAAACCAGACTAGCAAAGGTATTCAACTCTAGGAGAGAGGACACACCCCGTAGGATGTCCAGTTCTCCCCATTTACTGGAAAGCTAAGATTATACATAAGTCACAGTGGAATTTTTGCTGACCTAAGATGCCCTTGTGGCAATATTAAAAGTGAACAGAAAAGGTGTTGAACAAGAGAGTGAAACCATGTGTGATGGTTTTCCTGATCAGGATGTCTTTGTGTTTGCATGGTCCAATGCAGCTGGTGGCTCTGGGAGACTTGAGGCAGACTAGGGCCCTTCTGAGATTCTGCAGTCCAACCTGTGGACCCCTCCCCAGCAGTGATGGCATGGATGTCATCAGCCAATTCCAAGAAGGGCCTGAAGTGAGTAATAGT
>NW_027458217.1:0-107775 GCF_050624435.1 Tenrec ecaudatus
AGGCTCCCCTAGGCTAAGGCTAGGGCTCCCCTAGCCTTCAGGCTAGGGCACCCCTAGGCTTTAGGCTCCCCTAGGCTAAGGCTAGGGCTCCCCTAGCCTTCAGGCTAGGGCACCCCTAGGCTTTAGGCTCCCCTAGGCTAAGGCTAGGGCTCCCCTAGCCTTCAGGCTAGGGCACCCCTAGGCTTTAGGCTCCCCTAGGCTAAGGCTAGGGCTCCCCTAGCCTTCAGGCTAGGGCACCCCTAGGCTTTAGGCTCCCCTAGGCTAAGGCTAGGGCTCCCCTAGCCTTCAGGCTAGGGCACCCCTAGGCTTTAGGCTAGGGCCCCTAGGCTAAGGCTAGGGCTCCCCTAGCCTTCAGGCTAGGGCACCCCTAGGCTTTAGGCTCCCCTAGGCTAAGGCTAGGGCTCCCCTAGCCTTCAGGCTAGGGCACCCCTAGGCTTTAGGCTCCCCTAGGCTAAGGCTAGGGCTCCCCTAGCCTTCAGGCTAGGGCACCCCTAGGCTTTAGGCTCCCCTAGGCTAAGGCTAGGGCTCCCCTAGCCTTCAGGCTAGGGCACCCCTAGGCTTTAGGCTCCCCTAGGCTAAGGCTAGGGCTCCCCTAGCCTTCAGGCTAGGGCACCCCTAGGCTTTAGGCTCCCCTAGGCTAAGGCTAGGGCTCCCCTAGCCTTCAGGCTAGGGCACCCCTAGGCTTTAGGCTCCCCTAGGCTAAGGCTAGGGCTCCCCTAGCCTTCAGGCTAGGGCACCCCTAGGCTTTAGGCTCCCCTAGGCTAAGGCTAGGGCTCCCCTAGCCTTCAGGCTAGGGCACCCCTAGGCTTTAGGCTCCCCTAGGCTAAGGCTAGGGCTCCCCTAGCCTTCAGGCTAGGGCACCCCTAGGCTTTAGGCTCCCCTAGGCTAAGGCTAGGGCTCCCCTAGCCTTCAGGCTAGGGCACCCCTAGGCTTTAGGCTCCCCTAGGCTAAGGCTAGGGCTCCCCTAGCCTTCAGGCTAGGGCACCCCTAGGCTTTAGGCTCCCCTAGGCTAAGGCTAGGGCTCCCCTAGCCTTCAGGCTAGGGCACCCCTAGGCTTTAGGCTCCCCTAGGCTAAGGCTAGGGCTCCCCTAGCCTTCAGGCTAGGGCACCCCTAGGCTTTAGGCTCCCCTAGGCTAAGGCTAGGGCTCCCCTAGCCTTCAGGCTAGGGCACCCCTAGGCTTTAGGCTCCCCTAGGCTAAGGCTAGGGCTCCCCTAGCCTTCAGGCTAGGGCACCCCTAGGCTTTAGGCTCCCCTAGGCTAAGGCTAGGGCTCCCCTAGCCTTCAGGCTAGGGCACCCCTAGGCTTTAGGCTCCCCTAGGCTAAGGCTAGGGCTCCCCTAGCCTTCAGGCTAGGGCACCCCTAGGCTTTAGGCTCCCCTAGGCTAAGGCTAGGGCTCCCCTAGCCTTCAGGCTAGGGCACCCCTAGGCTTTAGGCTCCCCTAGGCTAAGGCTAGGGCTCCCCTAGCCTTCAGGCTAGGGCACCCCTAGGCTTTAGGCTCCCCTAGGCTAAGGCTAGGGCTCCCCTAGCCTTCAGGCTAGGGCACCCCTAGGCTTTAGGCTCCCCTAGGCTAAGGCTAGGGCTCCCCTAGCCTTCAGGCTAGGGCACCCCTAGGCTTTAGGCTCCCCTAGGCTAAGGCTAGGGCTCCCCTAGCCTTCAGGCTAGGGCACCCCTAGGCTTTAGGCTCCCCTAGGCTAAGGCTAGGGCTCCCCTAGCCTTCAGGCTAGGGCACCCCTAGGCTTTAGGCTCCCCTAGGCTAAGGCTAGGGCTCCCCTAGCCTTCAGGCTAGGGCACCCCTAGGCTTTAGGCTCCCCTAGGCTAAGGCTAGGGCTCCCCTAGCCTTCAGGCTAGGGCACCCCTAGGCTTTAGGCTCCCCTAGGCTAAGGCTAGGGCTCCCCTAGCCTTCAGGCTAGGGCACCCCTAGGCTTTAGGCTCCCCTAGGCTAAGGCTAGGGCTCCCCTAGCCTTCAGGCTAGGGCACCCCTAGGCTTTAGGCTCCCCTAGGCTAAGGCTAGGGCTCCCCTAGCCTTCAGGCTAGGGCACCCCTAGGCTTTAGGCTCCCCTAGGCTAAGGCTAGGGCTCCCCTAGCCTTCAGGCTAGGGCACCCCTAGGCTTTAGGCTCCCCTAGGCTAAGGCTAGGGCTCCCCTAGCCTTCAGGCTAGGGCACCCCTAGGCTTTAGGCTCCCCTAGGCTAAGGCTAGGGCTCCCCTAGCCTTCAGGCTAGGGCACCCCTAGGCTTTAGGCTCCCCTAGGCTAAGGCTAGGGCTCCCCTAGCCTTCAGGCTAGGGCACCCCTAGGCTTTAGGCTCCCCTAGGCTAAGGCTAGGGCTCCCCTAGCCTTCAGGCTAGGGCACCCCTAGGCTTTAGGCTCCCCTAGGCTAAGGCTAGGGCTCCCCTAGCCTTCAGGCTAGGGCACCCCTAGGCTTTAGGCTCCCCTAGGCTAAGGCTAGGGCTCCCCTAGCCTTCAGGCTAGGGCACCCCTAGGCTTTAGGCTCCCCTAGGCTAAGGCTAGGGCTCCCCTAGCCTTCAGGCTAGGGCACCCCTAGGCTTTAGGCTCCCCTAGGCTAAGGCTAGGGCTCCCCTAGCCTTCAGGCTAGGGCACCCCTAGGCTTTAGGCTCCCCTAGGCTAAGGCTAGGGCTCCCCTAGCCTTCAGGCTAGGGCACCCCTAGGCTTTAGGCTCCCCTAGGCTAAGGCTAGGGCTCCCCTAGCCTTCAGGCTAGGGCACCCCTAGGCTTTAGGCTCCCCTAGGCTAAGGCTAGGGCTCCCCTAGCCTTCAGGCTAGGGCACCCCTAGGCTTTAGGCTCCCCTAGGCTAAGGCTAGGGCTCCCCTAGCCTTCAGGCTAGGGCACCCCTAGGCTTTAGGCTCCCCTAGGCTAAGGCTAGGGCTCCCCTAGCCTTCAGGCTAGGGCACCCCTAGGCTTTAGGCTCCCCTAGGCTAAGGCTAGGGCTCCCCTAGCCTTCAGGCTAGGGCACCCCTAGGCTTTAGGCTCCCCTAGGCTAAGGCTAGGGCTCCCCTAGCCTTCAGGCTAGGGCACCCCTAGGCTTTAGGCTCCCCTAGGCTAAGGCTAGGGCTCCCCTAGCCTTCAGGCTAGGGCACCCCTAGGCTTTAGGCTCCCCTAGGCTAAGGCTAGGGCTCCCCTAGCCTTCAGGCTAGGGCACCCCTAGGCTTTAGGCTCCCCTAGGCTAAGGCTAGGGCTCCCCTAGCCTTCAGGCTAGGGCACCCCTAGGCTTTAGGCTCCCCTAGGCTAAGGCTAGGGCTCCCCTAGCCTTCAGGCTAGGGCACCCCTAGGCTTTAGGCTCCCCTAGGCTAAGGCTAGGGCTCCCCTAGCCTTCAGGCTAGGGCACCCCTAGGCTTTAGGCTCCCCTAGGCTAAGGCTAGGGCTCCCCTAGCCTTCAGGCTAGGGCACCCCTAGGCTTTAGGCTCCCCTAGGCTAAGGCTAGGGCTCCCCTAGCCTTCAGGCTAGGGCACCCCTAGGCTTTAGGCTCCCCTAGGCTAAGGCTAGGGCTCCCCTAGCCTTCAGGCTAGGGCACCCCTAGGCTTTAGGCTCCCCTAGGCTAAGGCTAGGGCTCCCCTAGCCTTCAGGCTAGGGCACCCCTAGGCTTTAGGCTCCCCTAGGCTAAGGCTAGGGCTCCCCTAGCCTTCAGGCTAGGGCACCCCTAGGCTTTAGGCTCCCCTAGGCTAAGGCTAGGGCTCCCCTAGCCTTCAGGCTAGGGCACCCCTAGGCTTTAGGCTCCCCTAGGCTAAGGCTAGGGCTCCCCTAGCCTTCAGGCTAGGGCACCCCTAGGCTTTAGGCTCCCCTAGGCTAAGGCTAGGGCTCCCCTAGCCTTCAGGCTAGGGCACCCCTAGGCTTTAGGCTCCCCTAGGCTAAGGCTAGGGCTCCCCTAGCCTTCAGGCTAGGGCACCCCTAGGCTTTAGGCTCCCCTAGGCTAAGGCTAGGGCTCCCCTAGCCTTCAGGCTAGGGCACCCCTAGGCTTTAGGCTCCCCTAGGCTAAGGCTAGGGCTCCCCTAGCCTTCAGGCTAGGGCACCCCTAGGCTTTAGGCTCCCCTAGGCTAAGGCTAGGGCTCCCCTAGCCTTCAGGCTAGGGCACCCCTAGGCTTTAGGCTCCCCTAGGCTAAGGCTAGGGCTCCCCTAGCCTTCAGGCTAGGGCACCCCTAGGCTTTAGGCTCCCCTAGGCTAAGGCTAGGGCTCCCCTAGCCTTCAGGCTAGGGCACCCCTAGGCTTTAGGCTCCCCTAGGCTAAGGCTAGGGCTCCCCTAGCCTTCAGGCTAGGGCACCCCTAGGCTTTAGGCTCCCCTAGGCTAAGGCTAGGGCTCCCCTAGCCTTCAGGCTAGGGCACCCCTAGGCTTTAGGCTCCCCTAGGCTAAGGCTAGGGCTCCCCTAGCCTTCAGGCTAGGGCACCCCTAGGCTTTAGGCTCCCCTAGGCTAAGGCTAGGGCTCCCCTAGCCTTCAGGCTAGGGCACCCCTAGGCTTTAGGCTCCCCTAGGCTAAGGCTAGGGCTCCCCTAGCCTTCAGGCTAGGGCACCCCTAGGCTTTAGGCTCCCCTAGGCTAAGGCTAGGGCTCCCCTAGCCTTCAGGCTAGGGCACCCCTAGGCTTTAGGCTCCCCTAGGCTAAGGCTAGGGCTCCCCTAGCCTTCAGGCTAGGGCACCCCTAGGCTTTAGGCTCCCCTAGGCTAAGGCTAGGGCTCCCCTAGCCTTCAGGCTAGGGCACCCCTAGGCTTTAGGCTCCCCTAGGCTAAGGCTAGGGCTCCCCTAGCCTTCAGGCTAGGGCACCCCTAGGCTTTAGGCTCCCCTAGGCTAAGGCTAGGGCTCCCCTAGCCTTCAGGCTAGGGCACCCCTAGGCTTTAGGCTCCCCTAGGCTAAGGCTAGGGCTCCCCTAGCCTTCAGGCTAGGGCACCCCTAGGCTTTAGGCTCCCCTAGGCTAAGGCTAGGGCTCCCCTAGCCTTCAGGCTAGGGCACCCCTAGGCTTTAGGCTCCCCTAGGCTAAGGCTAGGGCTCCCCTAGCCTTCAGGCTAGGGCACCCCTAGGCTTTAGGCTCCCCTAGGCTAAGGCTAGGGCTCCCCTAGCCTTCAGGCTAGGGCACCCCTAGGCTTTAGGCTCCCCTAGGCTAAGGCTAGGGCTCCCCTAGCCTTCAGGCTAGGGCACCCCTAGGCTTTAGGCTCCCCTAGGCTAAGGCTAGGGCTCCCCTAGCCTTCAGGCTAGGGCACCCCTAGGCTTTAGGCTCCCCTAGGCTAAGGCTAGGGCTCCCCTAGCCTTCAGGCTAGGGCACCCCTAGGCTTTAGGCTCCCCTAGGCTAAGGCTAGGGCTCCCCTAGCCTTCAGGCTAGGGCACCCCTAGGCTTTAGGCTCCCCTAGGCTAAGGCTAGGGCTCCCCTAGCCTTCAGGCTAGGGCACCCCTAGGCTTTAGGCTCCCCTAGGCTAAGGCTAGGGCTCCCCTAGCCTTCAGGCTAGGGCACCCCTAGGCTTTAGGCTCCCCTAGGCTAAGGCTAGGGCTCCCCTAGCCTTCAGGCTAGGGCACCCCTAGGCTTTAGGCTCCCCTAGGCTAAGGCTAGGGCTCCCCTAGCCTTCAGGCTAGGGCACCCCTAGGCTTTAGGCTCCCCTAGGCTAAGGCTAGGGCTCCCCTAGCCTTCAGGCTAGGGCACCCCTAGGCTTTAGGCTCCCCTAGGCTAAGGCTAGGGCTCCCCTAGCCTTCAGGCTAGGGCACCCCTAGGCTTTAGGCTCCCCTAGGCTAAGGCTAGGGCTCCCCTAGCCTTCAGGCTAGGGCACCCCTAGGCTTTAGGCTCCCCTAGGCTAAGGCTAGGGCTCCCCTAGCCTTCAGGCTAGGGCACCCCTAGGCTTTAGGCTCCCCTAGGCTAAGGCTAGGGCTCC
The DNA here is from genome assembly GCF_050624435.1 of Tenrec ecaudatus. Classification (NCBI taxonomy): domain Eukaryota; kingdom Metazoa; phylum Chordata; class Mammalia; order Afrosoricida; family Tenrecidae; genus Tenrec; species Tenrec ecaudatus. The sequence continues at coordinate 5,862 of NW_027458217.1, forward strand.
CCTAGCCTTCAGGCTAGGGCACCCCTAGGCTTTAGGCTCCCCTAGGCTAAGGCTAGGGCTCCCCTAGCCTTCAGGCTAGGGCACCCCTAGGCTTTAGGCTCCCCTAGGCTAAGGCTAGGGCTCCCCTAGCCTTCAGGCTAGGGCACCCCTAGGCTTTAGGCTCCCCTAGGCTAAGGCTAGGGCTCCCCTAGCCTTCAGGCTAGGGCACCCCTAGGCTTTAGGCTCCCCTAGGCTAAGGCTAGGGCTCCCCTAGCCTTCAGGCTAGGGCACCCCTAGGCTTTAGGCTCCCCTAGGCTAAGGCTAGGGCTCCCCTAGCCTTCAGGCTAGGGCACCCCTAGGCTTTAGGCTCCCCTAGGCTAAGGCTAGGGCTCCCCTAGCCTTCAGGCTAGGGCACCCCTAGGCTTTAGGCTCCCCTAGGCTAAGGCTAGGGCTCCCCTAGCCTTCAGGCTAGGGCACCCCTAGGCTTTAGGCTCCCCTAGGCTAAGGCTAGGGCTCCCCTAGCCTTCAGGCTAGGGCACCCCTAGGCTTTAGGCTCCCCTAGGCTAAGGCTAGGGCTCCCCTAGCCTTCAGGCTAGGGCACCCCTAGGCTTTAGGCTCCCCTAGGCTAAGGCTAGGGCTCCCCTAGCCTTCAGGCTAGGGCACCCCTAGGCTTTAGGCTCCCCTAGGCTAAGGCTAGGGCTCCCCTAGCCTTCAGGCTAGGGCACCCCTAGGCTTTAGGCTCCCCTAGGCTAAGGCTAGGGCTCCCCTAGCCTTCAGGCTAGGGCACCCCTAGGCTTTAGGCTAGGCCCCTAGGCTAAGGCTAGGGCTCCCCTAGCCTTCAGGCTAGGGCACCCCTAGGCTTTAGGCTCCCCTAGGCTAAGGCTAGGGCTCCCCTAGCCTTCAGGCTAGGGCACCCCTAGGCTTTAGGCTCCCCTAGGCTAAGGCTAGGGCTCCCCTAGCCTTCAGGCTAGGGCACCCCTAGGCTTTAGGCTAGGGCTCCCCTAGGCTAAGGCTAGGGCTCCCCTAGCCTTCAGGCTAGGGCACCCCTAGGCTTTAGGCTAGGGCTCCCCTAGGCTAAGGCTAGGGCTCCCCTAGCCTTCAGGCTAGGGCACCCCTAGGCTTTAGGCTAGGGCTCCCCTAGGCTAAGGCTAGGGCTCCCCTAGCCTTCAGGCTAGGGCACCCCTAGGCTTTAGGCTAGGGCTCCCCTAGGCTAAGGCTAGGGCTCCCCTAGCCTTCAGGCTAGGGCACCCCTAGGCTTTAGGCTAGGGCTCCCCTAGGCTAAGGCTAGGGCTCCCCTAGCCTTCAGGCTAGGGCACCCCTAGGCTTTAGGCTAGGGCTCCCCTAGGCTAAGGCTAGGGCTCCCCTAGCCTTCAGGCTAGGGCACCCCTAGGCTTTAGGCTAGGGCTCCCCTAGGCTAAGGCTAGGGCTCCCCTAGCCTTCAGGCTAGGGCACCCCTAGGCTTTAGGCTAGGGCTCCCCTAGGCTAAGGCTAGGGCTCCCCTAGCCTTCAGGCTAGGGCACCCCTAGGCTTTAGGCTAGGGCTCCCCTAGGCTAAGGCTAGGGCTCCCCTAGCCTTCAGGCTAGGGCACCCCTAGGCTTTAGGCTAGGGCTCCCCTAGGCTAAGGCTAGGGCTCCCCTAGCCTTCAGGCTAGGGCACCCCTAGGCTTTAGGCTAGGGCTCCCCTAGGCTAAGGCTAGGGCTCCCCTAGCCTTCAGGCTAGGGCACCCCTAGGCTTTAGGCTAGGGCTCCCCTAGGCTAAGGCTAGGGCTCCCCTAGCCTTCAGGCTAGGGCACCCCTAGGCTTTAGGCTAGGGCTCCCCTAGGCTAAGGCTAGGGCTCCCCTAGCCTTCAGGCTAGGGCACCCCTAGGCTTTAGGCTAGGGCTCCCCTAGGCTAAGGCTAGGGCTCCCCTAGCCTTCAGGCTAGGGCACCCCTAGGCTTTAGGCTAGGGCTCCCCTAGGCTAAGGCTAGGGCTCCCCTAGCCTTCAGGCTAGGGCACCCCTAGGCTTTAGGCTAGGGCTCCCCTAGGCTAAGGCTAGGGCTCCCCTAGCCTTCAGGCTAGGGCACCCCTAGGCTTTAGGCTAGGGCTCCCCTAGGCTAAGGCTAGGGCTCCCCTAGCCTTCAGGCTAGGGCACCCCTAGGCTTTAGGCTAGGGCTCCCCTAGGCTAAGGCTAGGGCTCCCCTAGCCTTCAGGCTAGGGCACCCCTAGGCTTTAGGCTAGGGCTCCCCTAGGCTAAGGCTAGGGCTCCCCTAGCCTTCAGGCTAGGGCACCCCTAGGCTTTAGGCTAGGGCTCCCCTAGGCTAAGGCTAGGGCTCCCCTAGCCTTCAGGCTAGGGCACCCCTAGGCTTTAGGCTAGGGCTCCCCTAGGCTAAGGCTAGGGCTCCCCTAGCCTTCAGGCTAGGGCACCCCTAGGCTTTAGGCTAGGGCTCCCCTAGGCTAAGGCTAGGGCTCCCCTAGCCTTCAGGCTAGGGCACCCCTAGGCTTTAGGCTAGGGCTCCCCTAGGCTAAGGCTAGGGCTCCCCTAGCCTTCAGGCTAGGGCACCCCTAGGCTTTAGGCTAGGGCTCCCCTAGGCTAAGGCTAGGGCTCCCCTAGCCTTCAGGCTAGGGCACCCCTAGGCTTTAGGCTAGGGCTCCCCTAGGCTAAGGCTAGGGCTCCCCTAGCCTTCAGGCTAGGGCACCCCTAGGCTTTAGGCTAGGGCTCCCCTAGGCTAAGGCTAGGGCTCCCCTAGCCTTCAGGCTAGGGCACCCCTAGGCTTTAGGCTAGGGCTCCCCTAGGCTAAGGCTAGGGCTCCCCTAGCCTTCAGGCTAGGGCACCCCTAGGCTTTAGGCTAGGGCTCCCCTAGGCTAAGGCTAGGGCTCCCCTAGCCTTCAGGCTAGGGCACCCCTAGGCTTTAGGCTAGGGCTCCCCTAGGCTAAGGCTAGGGCTCCCCTAGCCTTCAGGCTAGGGCACCCCTAGGCTTTAGGCTAGGGCTCCCCTAGGCTAAGGCTAGGGCTCCCCTAGCCTTCAGGCTAGGGCACCCCTAGGCTTTAGGCTAGGGCTCCCCTAGGCTAAGGCTAGGGCTCCCCTAGCCTTCAGGCTAGGGCACCCCTAGGCTTTAGGCTAGGGCTCCCCTAGGCTAAGGCTAGGGCTCCCCTAGCCTTCAGGCTAGGGCACCCCTAGGCTTTAGGCTAGGGCTCCCCTAGGCTAAGGCTAGGGCTCCCCTAGCCTTCAGGCTAGGGCACCCCTAGGCTTTAGGCTAGGGCTCCCCTAGGCTAAGGCTAGGGCTCCCCTAGCCTTCAGGCTAGGGCACCCCTAGGCTTTAGGCTAGGGCTCCCCTAGGCTAAGGCTAGGGCTCCCCTAGCCTTCAGGCTAGGGCACCCCTAGGCTTTAGGCTAGGGCTCCCCTAGGCTAAGGCTAGGGCTCCCCTAGCCTTCAGGCTAGGGCACCCCTAGGCTTTAGGCTAGGGCTCCCCTAGGCTAAGGCTAGGGCTCCCCTAGCCTTCAGGCTAGGGCACCCCTAGGCTTTAGGCTAGGGCTCCCCTAGGCTAAGGCTAGGGCTCCCCTAGCCTTCAGGCTAGGGCACCCCTAGGCTTTAGGCTAGGGCTCCCCTAGGCTAAGGCTAGGGCTCCCCTAGCCTTCAGGCTAGGGCACCCCTAGGCTTTAGGCTAGGGCTCCCCTAGGCTAAGGCTAGGGCTCCCCTAGCCTTCAGGCTAGGGCACCCCTAGGCTTTAGGCTAGGGCTCCCCTAGGCTAAGGCTAGGGCTCCCCTAGCCTTCAGGCTAGGGCACCCCTAGGCTTTAGGCTAGGGCTCCCCTAGGCTAAGGCTAGGGCTCCCCTAGCCTTCAGGCTAGGGCACCCCTAGGCTTTAGGCTAGGGCTCCCCTAGGCTAAGGCTAGGGCTCCCCTAGCCTTCAGGCTAGGGCACCCCTAGGCTTTAGGCTAGGGCTCCCCTAGGCTAAGGCTAGGGCTCCCCTAGCCTTCAGGCTAGGGCACCCCTAGGCTTTAGGCTAGGGCTCCCCTAGGCTAAGGCTAGGGCTCCCCTAGCCTTCAGGCTAGGGCACCCCTAGGCTTTAGGCTAGGGCTCCCCTAGGCTAAGGCTAGGGCTCCCCTAGCCTTCAGGCTAGGGCACCCCTAGGCTTTAGGCTAGGGCTCCCCTAGGCTAAGGCTAGGGCTCCCCTAGCCTTCAGGCTAGGGCACCCCTAGGCTTTAGGCTAGGGCTCCCCTAGGCTAAGGCTAGGGCTCCCCTAGCCTTCAGGCTAGGGCACCCCTAGGCTTTAGGCTAGGGCTCCCCTAGGCTAAGGCTAGGGCTCCCCTAGCCTTCAGGCTAGGGCACCCCTAGGCTTTAGGCTAGGGCTCCCCTAGGCTAAGGCTAGGGCTCCCCTAGCCTTCAGGCTAGGGCACCCCTAGGCTTTAGGCTAGGGCTCCCCTAGGCTAAGGCTAGGGCTCCCCTAGCCTTCAGGCTAGGGCACCCCTAGGCTTTAGGCTAGGGCTCCCCTAGGCTAAGGCTAGGGCTCCCCTAGCCTTCAGGCTAGGGCACCCCTAGGCTTTAGGCTAGGGCTCCCCTAGGCTAAGGCTAGGGCTCCCCTAGCCTTCAGGCTAGGGCACCCCTAGGCTTTAGGCTAGGGCTCCCCTAGGCTAAGGCTAGGGCTCCCCTAGCCTTCAGGCTAGGGCACCCCTAGGCTTTAGGCTAGGGCTCCCCTAGGCTAAGGCTAGGGCTCCCCTAGCCTTCAGGCTAGGGCACCCCTAGGCTTTAGGCTAGGGCTCCCCTAGGCTAAGGCTAGGGCTCCCCTAGCCTTCAGGCTAGGGCACCCCTAGGCTTTAGGCTAGGGCTCCCCTAGGCTAAGGCTAGGGCTCCCCTAGCCTTCAGGCTAGGGCACCCCTAGGCTTTAGGCTAGGGCTCCCCTAGGCTAAGGCTAGGGCTCCCCTAGCCTTCAGGCTAGGGCACCCCTAGGCTTTAGGCTGGGCTCCCCTAGGCTAAGGCTAGGGCTCCCCTAGCCTTCAGGCTAGGGCACCCCTAGGCTTTAGGCTAGGGCTCCCCTAGGCTAAGGCTAGGGCTCCCCTAGCCTTCAGGCTAGGGCACCCCTAGGCTTTAGGCTAGGGCTCCCCTAGGCTAAGGCTAGGGCTCCCCTAGCCTTCAGGCTAGGGCACCCCTAGGCTTTAGGCTAGGGCTCCCCTAGGCTAAGGCTAGGGCTCCCCTAGCCTTCAGGCTAGGGCACCCCTAGGCTTTAGGCTAGGGCTCCCCTAGGCTAAGGCTAGGGCTCCCCTAGCCTTCAGGCTAGGGCACCCCTAGGCTTTAGGCTAGGGCTCCCCTAGGCTAAGGCTAGGGCTCCCCTAGCCTTCAGGCTAGGGCACCCCTAGGCTTTAGGCTAGGGCTCCCCTAGGCTAAGGCTAGGGCTCCCCTAGCCTTCAGGCTAGGGCACCCCTAGGCTTTAGGCTAGGGCTCCCCTAGGCTAAGGCTAGGGCTCCCCTAGCCTTCAGGCTAGGGCACCCCTAGGCTTTAGGCTAGGGCTCCCCTAGGCTAAGGCTAGGGCTCCCCTAGCCTTCAGGCTAGGGCACCCCTAGGCTTTAGGCTAGGGCTCCCCTAGGCTAAGGCTAGGGCTCCCCTAGCCTTCAGGCTAGGGCACCCCTAGGCTTTAGGCTAGGGCTCCCCTAGGCTAAGGCTAGGGCTCCCCTAGCCTTCAGGCTAGGGCACCCCTAGGCTTTAGGCTAGGGCTCCCCTAGGCTAAGGCTAGGGCTCCCCTAGCCTTCAGGCTAGGGCACCCCTAGGCTTTAGGCTAGGGCTCCCCTAGGCTAAGGCTAGGGCTCCCCTAGCCTTCAGGCTAGGGCACCCCTAGGCTTTAGGCTAGGGCTCCCCTAGGCTAAGGCTAGGGCTCCCCTAGCCTTCAGGCTAGGGCACCCCTAGGCTTTAGGCTAGGGCTCCCCTAGGCTAAGGCTAGGGCTCCCCTAGCCTTCAGGCTAGGGCACCCCTAGGCTTTAGGCTAGGGCTCCCCTAGGCTAAGGCTAGGGCTCCCCTAGCCTTCAGGCTAGGGCACCCCTAGGCTTTAGGCTAGGGCTCCCCTAGGCTAAGGCTAGGGCTCCCCTAGCCTTCAGGCTAGGGCACCCCTAGGCTTTAGGCTAGGGCTCCCCTAGGCTAAGGCTAGGGCTCCCCTAGCCTTCAGGCTAGGGCACCCCTAGGCTTTAGGCTAGGGCTCCCCTAGGCTAAGGCTAGGGCTCCCCTAGCCTTCAGGCTAGGGCACCCCTAGGCTTTAGGCTAGGGCTCCCCTAGGCTAAGGCTAGGGCTCCCCTAGCCTTCAGGCTAGGGCACCCCTAGGCTTTAGGCTAGGGCTCCCCTAGGCTAAGGCTAGGGCTCCCCTAGCCTTCAGGCTAGGGCACCCCTAGGCTTTAGGCTAGGGCTCCCCTAGGCTAAGGCTAGGGCTCCCCTAGCCTTCAGGCTAGGGCACCCCTAGGCTTTAGGCTAGGGCTCCCCTAGGCTAAGGCTAGGGCTCCCCTAGCCTTCAGGCTAGGGCACCCCTAGGCTTTAGGCTAGGGCTCCCCTAGGCTAAGGCTAGGGCTCCCCTAGCCTTCAGGCTAGGGCACCCCTAGGCTTTAGGCTAGGGCTCCCCTAGGCTAAGGCTAGGGCTCCCCTAGCCTTCAGGCTAGGGCACCCCTAGGCTTTAGGCTAGGGCTCCCCTAGGCTAAGGCTAGGGCTCCCCTAGCCTTCAGGCTAGGGCACCCCTAGGCTTTAGGCTAGGGCTCCCCTAGGCTAAGGCTAGGGCTCCCCTAGCCTTCAGGCTAGGGCACCCCTAGGCTTTAGGCTAGGGCTCCCCTAGGCTAAGGCTAGGGCTCCCCTAGCCTTCAGGCTAGGGCACCCCTAGGCTTTAGGCTAGGGCTCCCCTAGGCTAAGGCTAGGGCTCCCCTAGCCTTCAGGCTAGGGCACCCCTAGGCTTTAGGCTAGGGCTCCCCTAGGCTAAGGCTAGGGCTCCCCTAGCCTTCAGGCTAGGGCACCCCTAGGCTTTAGGCTAGGGCTCCCCTAGGCTAAGGCTAGGGCTCCCCTAGCCTTCAGGCTAGGGCACCCCTAGGCTTTAGGCTAGGGCTCCCCTAGGCTAAGGCTAGGGCTCCCCTAGCCTTCAGGCTAGGGCACCCCTAGGCTTTAGGCTAGGGCTCCCCTAGGCTAAGGCTAGGGCTCCCCTAGCCTTCAGGCTAGGGCACCCCTAGGCTTTAGGCTAGGGCTCCCCTAGGCTAAGGCTAGGGCTCCCCTAGCCTTCAGGCTAGGGCACCCCTAGGCTTTAGGCTAGGGCTCCCCTAGGCTAAGGCTAGGGCTCCCCTAGCCTTCAGGCTAGGGCACCCCTAGGCTTTAGGCTAGGGCTCCCCTAGGCTAAGGCTAGGGCTCCCCTAGCCTTCAGGCTAGGGCACCCCTAGGCTTTAGGCTAGGGCTCCCCTAGGCTAAGGCTAGGGCTCCCCTAGCCTTCAGGCTAGGGCACCCCTAGGCTTTAGGCTAGGGCTCCCCTAGGCTAAGGCTAGGGCTCCCCTAGCCTTCAGGCTAGGGCACCCCTAGGCTTTAGGCTAGGGCTCCCCTAGGCTAAGGCTAGGGCTCCCCTAGCCTTCAGGCTAGGGCACCCCTAGGCTTTAGGCTAGGGCTCCCCTAGGCTAAGGCTAGGGCTCCCCTAGCCTTCAGGCTAGGGCACCCCTAGGCTTTAGGCTAGGGCTCCCCTAGGCTAAGGCTAGGGCTCCCCTAGCCTTCAGGCTAGGGCACCCCTAGGCTTTAGGCTAGGGCTCCCCTAGGCTAAGGCTAGGGCTCCCCTAGCCTTCAGGCTAGGGCACCCCTAGGCTTTAGGCTAGGGCTCCCCTAGGCTAAGGCTAGGGCTCCCCTAGCCTTCAGGCTAGGGCACCCCTAGGCTTTAGGCTAGGGCTCCCCTAGGCTAAGGCTAGGGCTCCCCTAGCCTTCAGGCTAGGGCACCCCTAGGCTTTAGGCTAGGGCTCCCCTAGGCTAAGGCTAGGGCTCCCCTAGCCTTCAGGCTAGGGCACCCCTAGGCTTTAGGCTAGGGCTCCCCTAGGCTAAGGCTAGGGCTCCCCTAGCCTTCAGGCTAGGGCACCCCTAGGCTTTAGGCTAGGGCTCCCCTAGGCTAAGGCTAGGGCTCCCCTAGCCTTCAGGCTAGGGCACCCCTAGGCTTTAGGCTAGGGCTCCCCTAGGCTAAGGCTAGGGCTCCCCTAGCCTTCAGGCTAGGGCACCCCTAGGCTTTAGGCTAGGGCTCCCCTAGGCTAAGGCTAGGGCTCCCCTAGCCTTCAGGCTAGGGCACCCCTAGGCTTTAGGCTAGGGCTCCCCTAGGCTAAGGCTAGGGCTCCCCTAGCCTTCAGGCTAGGGCACCCCTAGGCTTTAGGCTAGGGCTCCCCTAGGCTAAGGCTAGGGCTCCCCTAGCCTTCAGGCTAGGGCACCCCTAGGCTTTAGGCTAGGGCTCCCCTAGGCTAAGGCTAGGGCTCCCCTAGCCTTCAGGCTAGGGCACCCCTAGGCTTTAGGCTAGGGCTCCCCTAGGCTAAGGCTAGGGCTCCCCTAGCCTTCAGGCTAGGGCACCCCTAGGCTTTAGGCTAGGGCTCCCCTAGGCTAAGGCTAGGGCTCCCCTAGCCTTCAGGCTAGGGCACCCCTAGGCTTTAGGCTAGGGCTCCCCTAGGCTAAGGCTAGGGCTCCCCTAGCCTTCAGGCTAGGGCACCCCTAGGCTTTAGGCTAGGGCTCCCCTAGGCTAAGGCTAGGGCTCCCCTAGCCTTCAGGCTAGGGCACCCCTAGGCTTTAGGCTAGGGCTCCCCTAGGCTAAGGCTAGGGCTCCCCTAGCCTTCAGGCTAGGGCACCCCTAGGCTTTAGGCTAGGGCTCCCCTAGGCTAAGGCTAGGGCTCCCCTAGCCTTCAGGCTAGGGCACCCCTAGGCTTTAGGCTAGGGCTCCCCTAGGCTAAGGCTAGGGCTCCCCTAGCCTTCAGGCTAGGGCACCCCTAGGCTTTAGGCTAGGGCTCCCCTAGGCTAAGGCTAGGGCTCCCCTAGCCTTCAGGCTAGGGCACCCCTAGGCTTTAGGCTAGGGCTCCCCTAGGCTAAGGCTAGGGCTCCCCTAGCCTTCAGGCTAGGGCACCCCTAGGCTTTAGGCTAGGGCTCCCCTAGGCTAAGGCTAGGGCTCCCCTAGCCTTCAGGCTAGGGCACCCCTAGGCTTTAGGCTAGGGCTCCCCTAGGCTAAGGCTAGGGCTCCCCTAGCCTTCAGGCTAGGGCACCCCTAGGCTTTAGGCTAGGGCTCCCCTAGGCTAAGGCTAGGGCTCCCCTAGCCTTCAGGCTAGGGCACCCCTAGGCTTTAGGCTAGGGCTCCCCTAGGCTAAGGCTAGGGCTCCCCTAGCCTTCAGGCTAGGGCACCCCTAGGCTTTAGGCTAGGGCTCCCCTAGGCTAAGGCTAGGGCTCCCCTAGCCTTCAGGCTAGGGCACCCCTAGGCTTTAGGCTAGGGCTCCCCTAGGCTAAGGCTAGGGCTCCCCTAGCCTTCAGGCTAGGGCACCCCTAGGCTTTAGGCTAGGGCTCCCCTAGGCTAAGGCTAGGGCTCCCCTAGCCTTCAGGCTAGGGCACCCCTAGGCTTTAGGCTAGGGCTCCCCTAGGCTAAGGCTAGGGCTCCCCTAGCCTTCAGGCTAGGGCACCCCTAGGCTTTAGGCTAGGGCTCCCCTAGGCTAAGGCTAGGGCTCCCCTAGCCTTCAGGCTAGGGCACCCCTAGGCTTTAGGCTAGGGCTCCCCTAGGCTAAGGCTAGGGCTCCCCTAGCCTTCAGGCTAGGGCACCCCTAGGCTTTAGGCTAGGGCTCCCCTAGGCTAAGGCTAGGGCTCCCCTAGCCTTCAGGCTAGGGCACCCCTAGGCTTTAGGCTAGGGCTCCCCTAGGCTAAGGCTAGGGCTCCCCTAGCCTTCAGGCTAGGGCACCCCTAGGCTTTAGGCTAGGGCTCCCCTAGGCTAAGGCTAGGGCTCCCCTAGCCTTCAGGCTAGGGCACCCCTAGGCTTTAGGCTAGGGCTCCCCTAGGCTAAGGCTAGGGCTCCCCTAGCCTTCAGGCTAGGGCACCCCTAGGCTTTAGGCTAGGGCTCCCCTAGGCTAAGGCTAGGGCTCCCCTAGCCTTCAGGCTAGGGCACCCCTAGGCTTTAGGCTAGGGCTCCCCTAGGCTAAGGCTAGGGCTCCCCTAGCCTTCAGGCTAGGGCACCCCTAGGCTTTAGGCTAGGGCTCCCCTAGGCTAAGGCTAGGGCTCCCCTAGCCTTCAGGCTAGGGCACCCCTAGGCTTTAGGCTAGGGCTCCCCTAGGCTAAGGCTAGGGCTCCCCTAGCCTTCAGGCTAGGGCACCCCTAGGCTTTAGGCTAGGGCTCCCCTAGGCTAAGGCTAGGGCTCCCCTAGCCTTCAGGCTAGGGCACCCCTAGGCTTTAGGCTAGGGCTCCCCTAGGCTAAGGCTAGGGCTCCCCTAGCCTTCAGGCTAGGGCACCCCTAGGCTTTAGGCTAGGGCTCCCCTAGGCTAAGGCTAGGGCTCCCCTAGCCTTCAGGCTAGGGCACCCCTAGGCTTTAGGCTAGGGCTCCCCTAGGCTAAGGCTAGGGCTCCCCTAGCCTTCAGGCTAGGGCACCCCTAGGCTTTAGGCTAGGGCTCCCCTAGGCTAAGGCTAGGGCTCCCCTAGCCTTCAGGCTAGGGCACCCCTAGGCTTTAGGCTAGGGCTCCCCTAGGCTAAGGCTAGGGCTCCCCTAGCCTTCAGGCTAGGGCACCCCTAGGCTTTAGGCTAGGGCTCCCCTAGGCTAAGGCTAGGGCTCCCCTAGCCTTCAGGCTAGGGCACCCCTAGGCTTTAGGCTAGGGCTCCCCTAGGCTAAGGCTAGGGCTCCCCTAGCCTTCAGGCTAGGGCACCCCTAGGCTTTAGGCTAGGGCTCCCCTAGGCTAAGGCTAGGGCTCCCCTAGCCTTCAGGCTAGGGCACCCCTAGGCTTTAGGCTAGGGCTCCCCTAGGCTAAGGCTAGGGCTCCCCTAGCCTTCAGGCTAGGGCACCCCTAGGCTTTAGGCTAGGGCTCCCCTAGGCTAAGGCTAGGGCTCCCCTAGCCTTCAGGCTAGGGCACCCCTAGGCTTTAGGCTAGGGCTCCCCTAGGCTAAGGCTAGGGCTCCCCTAGCCTTCAGGCTAGGGCACCCCTAGGCTTTAGGCTAGGGCTCCCCTAGGCTAAGGCTAGGGCTCCCCTAGCCTTCAGGCTAGGGCACCCCTAGGCTTTAGGCTAGGGCTCCCCTAGGCTAAGGCTAGGGCTCCCCTAGCCTTCAGGCTAGGGCACCCCTAGGCTTTAGGCTAGGGCTCCCCTAGGCTAAGGCTAGGGCTCCCCTAGCCTTCAGGCTAGGGCACCCCTAGGCTTTAGGCTAGGGCTCCCCTAGGCTAAGGCTAGGGCTCCCCTAGCCTTCAGGCTAGGGCACCCCTAGGCTTTAGGCTAGGGCTCCCCTAGGCTAAGGCTAGGGCTCCCCTAGCCTTCAGGCTAGGGCACCCCTAGGCTTTAGGCTAGGGCTCCCCTAGGCTAAGGCTAGGGCTCCCCTAGCCTTCAGGCTAGGGCACCCCTAGGCTTTAGGCTAGGGCTCCCCTAGGCTAAGGCTAGGGCTCCCCTAGCCTTCAGGCTAGGGCACCCCTAGGCTTTAGGCTAGGGCTCCCCTAGGCTAAGGCTAGGGCTCCCCTAGCCTTCAGGCTAGGGCACCCCTAGGCTTTAGGCTAGGGCTCCCCTAGGCTAAGGCTAGGGCTCCCCTAGCCTTCAGGCTAGGGCACCCCTAGGCTTTAGGCTAGGGCTCCCCTAGGCTAAGGCTAGGGCTCCCCTAGCCTTCAGGCTAGGGCACCCCTAGGCTTTAGGCTAGGGCTCCCCTAGGCTAAGGCTAGGGCTCCCCTAGCCTTCAGGCTAGGGCACCCCTAGGCTTTAGGCTAGGGCTCCCCTAGGCTAAGGCTAGGGCTCCCCTAGCCTTCAGGCTAGGGCACCCCTAGGCTTTAGGCTAGGGCTCCCCTAGGCTAAGGCTAGGGCTCCCCTAGCCTTCAGGCTAGGGCACCCCTAGGCTTTAGGCTAGGGCTCCCCTAGGCTAAGGCTAGGGCTCCCCTAGCCTTCAGGCTAGGGCACCCCTAGGCTTTAGGCTAGGGCTCCCCTAGGCTAAGGCTAGGGCTCCCCTAGCCTTCAGGCTAGGGCACCCCTAGGCTTTAGGCTAGGGCTCCCCTAGGCTAAGGCTAGGGCTCCCCTAGCCTTCAGGCTAGGGCACCCCTAGGCTTTAGGCTAGGGCTCCCCTAGGCTAAGGCTAGGGCTCCCCTAGCCTTCAGGCTAGGGCACCCCTAGGCTTTAGGCTAGGGCTCCCCTAGGCTAAGGCTAGGGCTCCCCTAGCCTTCAGGCTAGGGCACCCCTAGGCTTTAGGCTAGGGCTCCCCTAGGCTAAGGCTAGGGCTCCCCTAGCCTTCAGGCTAGGGCACCCCTAGGCTTTAGGCTAGGGCTCCCCTAGGCTAAGGCTAGGGCTCCCCTAGCCTTCAGGCTAGGGCACCCCTAGGCTTTAGGCTAGGGCTCCCCTAGGCTAAGGCTAGGGCTCCCCTAGCCTTCAGGCTAGGGCACCCCTAGGCTTTAGGCTAGGGCTCCCCTAGGCTAAGGCTAGGGCTCCCCTAGCCTTCAGGCTAGGGCACCCCTAGGCTTTAGGCTAGGGCTCCCCTAGGCTAAGGCTAGGGCTCCCCTAGCCTTCAGGCTAGGGCACCCCTAGGCTTTAGGCTAGGGCTCCCCTAGGCTAAGGCTAGGGCTCCCCTAGCCTTCAGGCTAGGGCACCCCTAGGCTTTAGGCTAGGGCTCCCCTAGGCTAAGGCTAGGGCTCCCCTAGCCTTCAGGCTAGGGCACCCCTAGGCTTTAGGCTAGGGCTCCCCTAGGCTAAGGCTAGGGCTCCCCTAGCCTTCAGGCTAGGGCACCCCTAGGCTTTAGGCTAGGGCTCCCCTAGGCTAAGGCTAGGGCTCCCCTAGCCTTCAGGCTAGGGCACCCCTAGGCTTTAGGCTAGGGCTCCCCTAGGCTAAGGCTAGGGCTCCCCTAGCCTTCAGGCTAGGGCACCCCTAGGCTTTAGGCTAGGGCTCCCCTAGGCTAAGGCTAGGGCTCCCCTAGCCTTCAGGCTAGGGCACCCCTAGGCTTTAGGCTAGGGCTCCCCTAGGCTAAGGCTAGGGCTCCCCTAGCCTTCAGGCTAGGGCACCCCTAGGCTTTAGGCTAGGGCTCCCCTAGGCTAAGGCTAGGGCTCCCCTAGCCTTCAGGCTAGGGCACCCCTAGGCTTTAGGCTAGGGCTCCCCTAGGCTAAGGCTAGGGCTCCCCTAGCCTTCAGGCTAGGGCACCCCTAGGCTTTAGGCTAGGGCTCCCCTAGGCTAAGGCTAGGGCTCCCCTAGCCTTCAGGCTAGGGCACCCCTAGGCTTTAGGCTAGGGCTCCCCTAGGCTAAGGCTAGGGCTCCCCTAGCCTTCAGGCTAGGGCACCCCTAGGCTTTAGGCTAGGGCTCCCCTAGGCTAAGGCTAGGGCTCCCCTAGCCTTCAGGCTAGGGCACCCCTAGGCTTTAGGCTAGGGCTCCCCTAGGCTAAGGCTAGGGCTCCCCTAGCCTTCAGGCTAGGGCACCCCTAGGCTTTAGGCTAGGGCTCCCCTAGGCTAAGGCTAGGGCTCCCCTAGCCTTCAGGCTAGGGCACCCCTAGGCTTTAGGCTAGGGCTCCCCTAGGCTAAGGCTAGGGCTCCCCTAGCCTTCAGGCTAGGGCACCCCTAGGCTTTAGGCTAGGGCTCCCCTAGGCTAAGGCTAGGGCTCCCCTAGCCTTCAGGCTAGGGCACCCCTAGGCTTTAGGCTAGGGCTCCCCTAGGCTAAGGCTAGGGCTCCCCTAGCCTTCAGGCTAGGGCACCCCTAGGCTTTAGGCTAGGGCTCCCCTAGGCTAAGGCTAGGGCTCCCCTAGCCTTCAGGCTAGGGCACCCCTAGGCTTTAGGCTAGGGCTCCCCTAGGCTAAGGCTAGGGCTCCCCTAGCCTTCAGGCTAGGGCACCCCTAGGCTTTAGGCTAGGGCTCCCCTAGGCTAAGGCTAGGGCTCCCCTAGCCTTCAGGCTAGGGCACCCCTAGGCTTTAGGCTAGGGCTCCCCTAGGCTAAGGCTAGGGCTCCCCTAGCCTTCAGGCTAGGGCACCCCTAGGCTTTAGGCTAGGGCTCCCCTAGGCTAAGGCTAGGGCTCCCCTAGCCTTCAGGCTAGGGCACCCCTAGGCTTTAGGCTAGGGCTCCCCTAGGCTAAGGCTAGGGCTCCCCTAGCCTTCAGGCTAGGGCACCCCTAGGCTTTAGGCTAGGGCTCCCCTAGGCTAAGGCTAGGGCTCCCCTAGCCTTCAGGCTAGGGCACCCCTAGGCTTTAGGCTAGGGCTCCCCTAGGCTAAGGCTAGGGCTCCCCTAGCCTTCAGGCTAGGGCACCCCTAGGCTTTAGGCTAGGGCTCCCCTAGGCTAAGGCTAGGGCTCCCCTAGCCTTCAGGCTAGGGCACCCCTAGGCTTTAGGCTAGGGCTCCCCTAGGCTAAGGCTAGGGCTCCCCTAGCCTTCAGGCTAGGGCACCCCTAGGCTTTAGGCTAGGGCTCCCCTAGGCTAAGGCTAGGGCTCCCCTAGCCTTCAGGCTAGGGCACCCCTAGGCTTTAGGCTAGGGCTCCCCTAGGCTAAGGCTAGGGCTCCCCTAGCCTTCAGGCTAGGGCACCCCTAGGCTTTAGGCTAGGGCTCCCCTAGGCTAAGGCTAGGGCTCCCCTAGCCTTAGGGCTCCCCTAGCCTTCAGGCTAGGGCACCCCTAGGCTTTAGGCTAGGGCTCCCCTAGGCTAAGGCTAGGGCTCCCCTAGCCTTCAGGCTAGGGCACCCCTAGGCTTTAGGCTCCCCTAGGCTAAGGCTAGGGCTCCCCTAGCCTTCAGGCTAGGGCACCCCTAGGCTTTAGGCTAGGGCTCCCCTAGGCTAAGGCTAGGGCTCCCCTAGCCTTCAGGCTAGGGCACCCCTAGGCTTTAGGCTCCCCTAGGCTAAGGCTAGGGCTCCCCTAGCCTTCAGGCTAGGGCACCCCTAGGCTTTAGGCTAGGGCTCCCCTAGGCTAAGGCTAGGGCTCCCCTAGCCTTCAGGCTAGGGCACCCCTAGGCTTTAGGCTAGGGCTCCCCTAGGCTAAGGCTAGGGCTCCCCTAGCCTTCAGGCTAGGGCACCCCTAGGCTTTAGGCTCCCCTAGGCTAAGGCTAGGGCTCCCCTAGCCTTCAGGCTAGGGCACCCCTAGGCTTTGGGCTAGGGCTCCCCTAGGCTAAGGCTAGGGCTCCCCTAGCCTTCAGGCTAGGGCACCCCTAGGCTTTAGGCTAGGGCTCCCCTAGGCTAAGGCTAGGGCTCCCCTAGCCTTCAGGCTAGGGCACCCCTAGGCTTTAGGCTCCCCTAGGCTAAGGCTAGGGCTCCCCTAGCCTTCAGGCTAGGGCACCCCTAGGCTTTAGGCTAGGGCTCCCCTAGGCTAAGGCTAGGGCTCCCCTAGCCTTCAGGCTAGGGCACCCCTAGGCTTTAGGCTCCCCTAGGCTAAGGCTAGGGCTCCCCTAGCCTTCAGGCTAGGGCACCCCTAGGCTTTAGGCTCCCCTAGGCTAAGGCTAGGGCTCCCCTAGCCTTCAGGCTAGGGCACCCCTAGGCTTTAGGCTAGGGCTCCCCTAGGCTAAGGCTAGGGCTCCCCTAGCCTTCAGGCTAGGGCACCCCTAGGCTTTAGGCTCCCCTAGGCTAAGGCTAGGGCTCCCCTAGCCTTCAGGCTAGGGCACCCCTAGGCTTTAGGCTAGGGCTCCCCTAGGCTAAGGCTAGGGCTCCCCTAGCCTTCAGGCTAGGGCACCCCTAGGCTTTAGGCTCCCCTAGGCTAAGGCTAGGGCTCCCCTAGCCTTCAGGCTAGGGCACCCCTAGGCTTTGGGCTAGGGCTCCCCTAGGCTAAGGCTAGGGCTCCCCTAGCCTTCAGGCTAGGGCACCCCTAGGCTTTAGGCTAGGGCTCCCCTAGGCTAAGGCTAGGGCTCCCCTAGCCTTCAGGCTAGGGCACCCCTAGGCTTTAGGCTCCCCTAGGCTAAGGCTAGGGCTCCCCTAGCCTTCAGGCTAGGGCACCCCTAGGCTTTAGGCTAGGGCTCCCCTAGGCTAAGGCTAGGGCTCCCCTAGCCTTCAGGCTAGGGCACCCCTAGGCTTTAGGCTCCCCTAGGCTAAGGCTAGGGCTCCCCTAGCCTTCAGGCTAGGGCACCCCTAGGCTTTAGGCTCCCCTAGGCTAAGGCTAGGGCTCCCCTAGCCTTCAGGCTAGGGCACCCCTAGGCTTTAGGCTAGGGCTCCCCTAGGCTAAGGCTAGGGCTCCCCTAGCCTTCAGGCTAGGGCACCCCTAGGCTTTAGGCTCCCCTAGGCTAAGGCTAGGGCTCCCCTAGCCTTCAGGCTAGGGCACCCCTAGGCTTTAGGCTAGGGCTCCCCTAGGCTAAGGCTAGGGCTCCCCTAGCCTTCAGGCTAGGGCACCCCTAGGCTTTAGGCTCCCCTAGGCTAAGGCTAGGGCTCCCCTAGCCTTCAGGCTAGGGCACTCCTAGGCTTTAGGCTAGGGCTCCCCTAGGCTAAGGCTAGGGCTCCCCTTGCCTTCAGGCTAGGGCACCCCTAGGCTTTAGGCTCCCCTAGGCTAAGGCTAGGGCTCCCCTAGCCTTCAGGCTAGGGCACCCCTAGGCTTTAGGCTAGGGCTCCCCTAGGCTAAGGCTAGGGCTCCCCTAGCCTTCAGGCTAGGGCACACCTAGGCTTTAGGCTCCCCTAGGCTAAGGCTAGGGCTCCCCTAGCCTTCAGGCTAGGGCACCCCTAGGCTTTAGGCTAGGGCTCCCCTAGGCTAAGGCTAGGGCTCCCCTAGCCTTCAGGCTAGGGCACCCCTAGGCTTTAGGCTCCCCTAGGCTAAGGCTAGGGCTCCCCTAGCCTTCAGGCTAGGGCACCCCTAGGCTTTAGGCTAGGGCTCCCCTAGGCTAAGGCTAGGGCTCCCCTAGCCTTCAGGCTAGGGCACCCCTAGGCTTTAGGCTCCCCTAGGCTAAGGCTAGGGCTCCGCTAGCCTTCAGGCTAGGGCACCCCTAGGCTTTAGGCTAGGGCTCCCCTAGGCTAAGGCTAGGGCTCCCCTAGCCTTCAGGCTAGGGCACCCCTAGGCTTTAGGCTCCCCTAGGCTAAGGCTAGGGCTCCCCTAGCCTTCAGGCTAGGGCACCCCTAGGCTTTAGGCTAGGGCTCCCCTAGGCTAAGGCTAGGGCTCCCCTAGCCTTCAGGCTAGGGCACCCCTAGGCTTTAGGCTCCCCTACGCTAAGGCTAGGGCTCCCCTAGCCTTCAGGCTAGGGCACCCCTAGGCTTTAGGCTAGGGCTCCCCTAGGCTAAGGCTAGGGCTCCCCTAGCCTTCAGGCTAGGGCACCCCTAGGCTTTAGGCTCCCCTAGGCTAAGGCTAGGGCTCCCCTAGCCTTCAGGCTAGGGCACCCCTAGGCTTTAGGCTAGGGCTCCCCTAGGCTAAGGCTAGGGCTCCCCTAGCCTTCAGCCTAGGGCACCCCTAGGCTTTAGGCTCCCCTAGGCTAAGGCTAGGGCTCCCCTAGCCTTCAGGCTAGGGCACCCCTAGGCTTTAGGCTCCCCTAGGCTAAGGCTAGGGCTCCCCTAGCCTTCAGGCTAGGGCACCCCTAGGCTTTAGGCTCCCCTAGGCTAAGGCTAGGGCTCCCCTAGCCTTCAGGCTAGGGCACCCCTAGGCTTTAGGCTAGGGCTCCCCTAGGCTAAGGCTAGGGCTCCCCTAGCCTTCAGGCTAGGGCACCCCTAGGCTTTAGGCTCCCCTAGACTAAGGCTAGGGCTCCCCTAGCCTTCAGGCTAGGGCACCCCTAGGCTTTAGGCTCCCCTAGGCTAAGGCTAGGGCTCCCCTAGCCTTCAGGCTAGGGCACCCCTAGGCTTTAGGCTAGGGCTCCCCTAGGCTAAGGCTAGGGCTCCCCTAGCCTTCAGGCTAGGGCACCCCTAGGCTTTAGGCTCCCCTAGGCTAAGGCTAGGGCTCCCCTAGCCTTCAGGCTAGGGCACCCCTAGGCTTTAGGCTAGGGCTCCCCTAGGCTAAGGCTAGGGCTCCCCTAGCCTTCAGGCTAGGGCACCCCTAGGCTTTAGGCTCCCCTAGGCTAAGGCTAGGGCTCCCCTAGCCTTCAGGCTAGGGCACCCCTAGGCTTTGGGCTAGGGCTCCCCTAGGCTAAGGCTAGGGCTCCCCTAGCCTTCAGGCTAGGGCACCCCTAGGCTTTAGGCTAGGGCTCCCCTAGGCTAAGGCTAGGGCTCCCCTAGCCTTCAGGCTAGGGCACCCCTAGGCTTTAGGCTCCCCTAGGCTAAGGCTAGGGCTCCCCTAGCCTTCAGGCTAGGGCACCCCTAGGCTTTAGGCTAGGGCTCCCCTAGGCTAAGGCTAGGGCTCCCCTAGCCTTCAGGCTAGGGCACCCCTAGGCTTTAGGCTCCCCTAGGCTAAGGCTAGGGCTCCCCTAGCCTTCAGGCTAGGGCACCCCTAGGCTTTAGGCTCCCCTAGGCTAAGGCTAGGGCTCCCCTAGCCTTCAGGCTAGGGCACCCCTAGGCTTTAGGCTCCCCTAGGCTAAGGCTAGGGCTCCCCTAGCCTTCAGGCTAGGGCACTCCTAGGCTTTAGGCTAGGGCTCCCCTAGGCTAAGGCTAGGGCTCCCCTTGCCTTCAGGCTAGGGCACCCCTAGGCTTTAGGCTCCCCTAGGCTAAGGCTAGGGCTCCCCTAGCCTTCAGGCTAGGGCACCCCTAGGCTTTAGGCTAGGGCTCCCCTAGGCTAAGGCTAGGGCTCCCCTAGCCTTCAGGCTAGGGCACACCTAGGCTTTAGGCTCCCCTAGGCTAAGGCTAGGGCTCCCCTAGCCTTCAGGCTAGGGCACCCCTAGGCTTTAGGCTAGGGCTCCCCTAGGCTAAGGCTAGGGCTCCCCTAGCCTTCAGGCTAGGGCACCCCTAGGCTTTAGGCTCCCCTAGGCTAAGGCTAGGGCTCCCCTAGCCTTCAGGCTAGGGCACCCCTAGGCTTTAGGCTAGGGCTCCCCTAGGCTAAGGCTAGGGCTCCCCTAGCCTTCAGGCTAGGGCACCCCTAGGCTTTAGGCTCCCCTAGGCTAAGGCTAGGGCTCCGCTAGCCTTCAGGCTAGGGCACCCCTAGGCTTTAGGCTAGGGCTCCCCTAGGCTAAGGCTAGGGCTCCCCTAGCCTTCAGGCTAGGGCACCCCTAGGCTTTAGGCTCCCCTAGGCTAAGGCTAGGGCTCCCCTAGCCTTCAGGCTAGGGCACCCCTAGGCTTTAGGCTAGGGCTCCCCTAGGCTAAGGCTAGGGCTCCCCTAGCCTTCAGGCTAGGGCACCCCTAGGCTTTAGGCTCCCCTACGCTAAGGCTAGGGCTCCCCTAGCCTTCAGGCTAGGGCACCCCTAGGCTTTAGGCTAGGGCTCCCCTAGGCTAAGGCTAGGGCTCCCCTAGCCTTCAGGCTAGGGCACCCCTAGGCTTTAGGCTCCCCTAGGCTAAGGCTAGGGCTCCCCTAGCCTTCAGGCTAGGGCACCCCTAGGCTTTAGGCTAGGGCTCCCCTAGGCTAAGGCTAGGGCTCCCCTAGCCTTCAGCCTAGGGCACCCCTAGGCTTTAGGCTCCCCTAGGCTAAGGCTAGGGCTCCCCTAGCCTTCAGGCTAGGGCACCCCTAGGCTTTAGGCTCCCCTAGGCTAAGGCTAGGGCTCCCCTAGCCTTCAGGCTAGGGCACCCCTAGGCTTTAGGCTAGGGCTCCCCTAGGCTAAGGCTAGGGCTCCCCTAGCCTTCAGGCTAGGGCACCCCTAGGCTTTAGGCTCCCCTAGGCTAAGGCTAGGGCTCCCCTAGCCTTCAGGCTAGGGCACCCCTTGGCTTTAGGCTAGGGCTCCCCTAGGCTAAGGCTAGGGCTCCCCTAGCCTTCAGGCTAGGGCACCCCTAGGCTTTAGGCTCCCCTAGGCTAAGGCTAGGGCTCCCCTAGCCTTCAGGCTAGGGCACCCCTAGGCTTTAGGCTCCCCTAGGCTAAGGCTAGGGCTCCCGTAGCCTTCAGGCTAGGGCACCCCTAGGCTTTAGGCTAGGGCTCCCCTAGGCTAAGGCTAGGGCTCCCCTAGCCTTCAGGCTAGGGCACCCCTAGGCTTTAGGCTCCCCTAGGCTAAGGCTAGGGCTCCCCTAGCCTTCAGGCTAGGGCACCCCTAGGCTTTAGGCTAGGGCTCCCCTAGGCTAAGGCTAGGGCTCCCCTAGCCTTCAGGCTAGGGCACCCCTAGGCTTTAGGCTCCCCTAGGCTAAGGCTAGGGCTCCCCTAGCCTTCAGGCTAGGGCACCCCTAGGCTTTAGGCTAGGGCTCCCCTAGGCTAAGGCTAGGGCTCCCCTAGCCTTCAGGCTAGGGCACCCCTAGGCTTTAGGCTCCCCTAGGCTAAGGCTAGGGCTCCCCTAGCCTTCAGGCTAGGGCACCCCTAGGCTTTAGGCTCCCCTAGGCTAAGGCTAGGGCTCCCCTAGCCTTCAGGCTAGGGCACCCCTAGGCTTTAGGCTAGGGCTCCCCTAGGCTAAGGCTAGGGCTCCCCTAGCCTTCAGGCTAGGCCACCCCTAGGCTTTAGGCTCCCCTAGGCTAAGGCTAGGGCTCCCCTAGCCTTCAGGCTAGGGCACCCCTAGGCTTTAGGCTAGGGCTCCCCTAGGCTAAGGCTAGGGCTCCCCTAGCCTTCAGGCTAGGGCACCCCTAGGCTTTAGGCTCCCCTAGGCTAAGGCTAGGGCTCCCCTAGCCTTCAGGCTAGGGCACCCCTAGGCTTTAGGCTAGGGCTCCCCTAGGCTAAGGCTAGGGCTCCCCTAGCCTTCAGGCTAGGGCACCCCTAGTCTTTAGGCTCCCCTAGGCTAAGGCTAGGGCTCCCCTAGCCTTCAGGCTAGGGCACCCCTAGGCTTTAGGCTAGGGCTCCCCTAGGCTAAGGCTAGGGCTCCCCTAGCCTTCAGGCTAGGGCACCCCTAGGCTTTAGGCTCCCCTAGGCTAAGGCTAGGGCTCCCCTAGCCTTCAGGCTAGGGCACCCCTAGGCTTTAGGCTCCCCTAGGCTAAGGCTAGGGCTCCCCTAGCCTTCAGGCTAGGGCACCCCTAGGCTTTAGGCTAGGGCTCCCCTAGGCTAAGGCTAGGGCTCCCCTAGCCTTCAGGCTAGGGCACTCCTAGGCTTTAGGCTCCCCTAGGCTAAGGCTAGGGCTCCCCAGCCTTCAGGCTAGGGCACCCCTAGGCTTTAGGCTAGGGCTCCCCTAGGCTAAGGCTAGGGCTCCCCTAGCCTTCAGGCTAGGGCACCCCTAGGCTTTAGGCTCCCCTAGGCTAAGGCTAGGGCTCCCCTAGCCTTCAGGCTAGGGCACCCCTAGGCTTTAGGCTAGGGCTCCCCTAGGCTAAGGCTAGGGCTCCCCTAGCCTTCAGGCTAGGGCACCCCTAGGCTTTAGGCTCCCCTAGGCTAAGGCTAGGGCTGCCCTAGCCTTCAGGCTAGGGCACCCCTAGGCTTTAGGCTAGGGCTCCCCTAGGCTAAGGCTAGGGCTCCCCTAGCCTTCAGGCTAGGGCACCCCTAGGCTTTAGGCTCCCCTAGGCTAAGGCTAGGGCTCCCCTAGCCTTCAGGCTAGGGCACCCCTAGGCTTTAGGCTAGGGCTCCCCTAGGCTAAGGCTAGGGCTCCCCTAGCCTTCAGGCTAGGGCACCCCTAGGCTTTAGGCTCCCCTAGGCTAAGGCTAGGGCTCCCCTAGCCTTCAGGCTAGGGCACCCCTAGGCTTTAGGCTCCCCTAGGCTAAGGCTAGGGCTCCCCTAGCCTTCAGGCTAGGGCACCCCTAGGCTTTAGGCTAGGGCTCCCCTAGGCTAAGGCTAGGGCTCCCCTAGCCTTCAGGCTAGGGCACCCCTAGGCTTTAGGCTCCCCTAAGCTAAGGCTAGGGCTCCCCTAGCCTTCAGGCTAGGGCACCCCTAGGCTTTAGGCTAGAGCTCCCCTAGGCTAAGGCTAGGGCTCCCCTAGCCTTCAGGCTAGGGCACCCCTAGGCTTTAGGCTCCCCTAGGCTAAGGCTAGCGCTCCCCTAGCCTTCAGGCTAGGGCACCCCTAGGCTTTAGGCTAGGGCTCCCCTAGGCTAAGGCTAGGGCTCCCCTAGCCTTCAGGCTAGGGCACCCCTAGGCTTTAGGCTCCCCTAGGCTAAGGCTAGGGCTCCCCTAGCCTTCAGGCTAGGGCACCCCTAGGCTTTAGGCTAGGGCTCCCCTAGGCTAAGGCTAGGGCTCCCCTAGCCTTCAGGCTAGGGCACCCCTAGGCTTTAGGCTCCCCTAGGCTAAGGCTAGGGCTCCCCTAACCTTCAGGCTAGGGCACCCCTAGGCTTTAGGCGAGGGCTCCCCTAGGCTAAGGCTAGGGCTCCCCTAGCCTTCAGGCTAGGGCACCCCTAGGCTTTAGGCTCCCCTAGGCTAAGGCTAGGGCTCCCCTAGCCTTCAGGCTAGGGCACCCCTAGGCTTTAGGCTAGGGCTCCCCTAGGCTAAGGCTAGGGCTCCCCTAGCCTTCAGGCTAGGGCAACCCTAGGCTTTAGGCTCCCCTAGGCTAAGGCTAGGGCTCCCCTAGCCTTCAGGCTAGGGCACCCCTAGGCTTTAGGCTAGGGCTCCCCTAGGCTAAGGCTAGGGCTCCCCTAGCCTTCAGGCTAGGGCACCCCTAGGCTTTAGGCTCCCCTAGGCTAAGGCTAGGGCTCCCCTAGCCTTCAGGCTAGGGCACCCCTAGGCTTTAGGCTAGGGCTCCCCTAGGCTAAGGCTAGGGCTCCCCTAGCCTTCAGGCTAGGGCACCCCTAGGCTTTAGGCTCCCCTAGGCTAAGGCTAGGGCTCCCCTAGCCTTCAGGCTAGGGCACCCCTAGGCTTTAGGCTAGGGCTCCCCTAGGCTAAGGCTAGGGCTCCCCTAGCCTTCAGGCTAGGGCACCCCTAGGCTTTAGGCTCCCCTAGGCTAAGGCTAGGGCTCCGCTAGCCTTCAGGCTAGGGCACCCCTAGGCTTTAGGCTAGGGCTCCCCTAGGCTAAGGCTAGGGCTCCCCTAGCCTTCAGGCTAGGGCACCCCTAGGCTTTAGGCTCCCCTAGGCTAAGGCTAGGTCTCCCCTAGCCTTCAGGCTAGGGCACCCCTAGGCTTTAGGCTAGGGCTCCCCTAGGCTAAGGCTAGGGCTCCCCTAGCCTTCAGGCTAGGGCACCCCTAGGCTTTAGGCTCCCCTAGGCTAAGGCTAGGGCTCCCCTAGCCTTCAGGCTAGGGCACCCCTAGGCTTTAGGCTAGGGCTCCCCTAGGCTAAGGCTAGGGCTCCCCTAGCCTTCAGGCTAGGGCACCCCTAGGCTTTAGGCTCCCCTAGGCTAAGGCTAGGGCTCCCCTAGCCTTCAGGCTAGGGCACCCCTAGGCTTTAGGCTAGGGCTCCCCTAGGCTAAGGCTAGGGCTCCCCTAGCCTTCAGGCTAGGGCACCCCTAGGCTTTAGGCTCCCCTAGGCTAAGGCTAGGACTCCCCTAGCCTTCAGGCTAGGGCACCCCTAGGCTTTAGGCTAGGGCTCCCCTAGGCTAAGGCTAGGGCTCCCCTAGCCTTCAGGCTAGGGCACCCCTAGGCTTTAAGCTAGGGCTCCCCTAGGCTAAGGCTAGGGCTCCCCTAGCCTTCAGGCTAGGGCACCCCTAGGCTTTAGGCTAGGGCTCCCCTAGGCTAAGGCTAGGGCTCCCCTAGCCTTCAGGCTAGGGCACCCCTAGGCTTTAGGCTAGGGCTCCCCTAGGCTAAGGCTAGGGCTCCCCTAGCCTTCAGGCTAGGGCACCCCTAGGCTTTAGGCTAGGGCTCCCCTAGGCTAAGGCTAGGGCTCCCCTAGCCTTCAGGCTAGGGCACCCCTAGGCTTTAGGCTCCCCTAGGCTAAGGCTAGGGCTCCCCTAGCCTTCAGGCTAGGGCACCCCTAGGCTTTAGGCTCCCCTAGGCTAAGGCTAGGGCTCCCGTAGCCTTCAGGCTAGGGCACCCCTAGGCATTAGGCTAGGGCTCCCCTAGGCTAAGGCTAGGGCTCCCCTAGCCTTCAGGCTAGGGCACCCCTAGGCTTTAGGCTCCCCTAGGCTAAGGCTAGGGCTCCCCTAGCCTTCAGGCTAGGGCACCCCTAGGCTTTAGGCTAGGGCTCCCCTAGGCTAAGGCTAGGGCTCCCCTAGCCTTCAGGCTAGGGCACCCCTAGGCTTTAGGCTCCCCTAGGCTAAGGCTAGGGCTCCCCTAGCCTTCAGGCTAGGGCACCCCTAGGCTTTAGGCTAGGGCTCCCCTAGGCTAAGGCTAGGGCTCCCCTAGCCTTCAGGCTAGGGCACCCCTAGGCTTTAGGCTCCCCTAGGCTAAGGCTAGGGCTCCCCTAGCCTTCAGGCTAGGGCACCCCTAGGCTTTAGGCTCCCCTAGGCTAAGGCTAGGGCTCCCCTAGCCTTCAGGCTAGGGCACCCCTAGGCTTTAGGCTAGGGCTCCCCTAGGCTAAGGCTAGGGCTCCCCTAGCCTTCAGGCTAGGCCACCCCTAGGCTTTAGGCTCCCCTAGGCTAAGGCTAGGGCTCCCCTAGCCTTCAGGCTAGGGCACCCCTAGGCTTTAGGCTAGGGCTCCCCTAGGCTAAGGCTAGGGCTCCCCTAGCCTTCAGGCTAGGGCACCCCTAGGCTTTAGGCTCCCCTAGGCTAAGGCTAGGGCTCCCCTAGCCTTCAGGCTAGGGCACCCCTAGGCTTTAGGCTAGGGCTCCCCTAGGCTAAGGCTAGGGCTCCCCTAGCCTTCAGGCTAGGGCACCCCTAGGCTTTAGGCTCCCCTAGGCTAAGGCTAGGGCTCCCCTAGCCTTCAGGCTAGGGCACCCCTAGGCTTTAGGCTAGGGCTCCCCTAGGCTAAGGCTAGGGCTCCCCTAGCCTTCAGGCTAGGGCACCCCTAGGCTTTAGGCTCCCCTAGGCTAAGGCTAGGACTCCCCTAGCCTTCAGGCTAGGGCACCCCTAGGCTTTAGGCTAGGGCTCCCCTAGGCTAAGGCTAGGGCTCCCCTAGCCTTCAGGCTAGGGCACCCCTAGGCTTTAAGCTAGGGCTCCCCTAGGCTAAGGCTTGGGCTCCCCTAGCCTTCAGGCTAGGGCACCCCTAGGCTTTAGGCTAGGGCTCCCCTAGGCTAAGGCTAGGGCTCCCCTAGCCTTCAGGCTAGGGCACCCCTAGGCTTTAGGCTAGGGCTCCCCTAGGCTAAGGCTAGGGCTCCCCTAGCCTTCAGGCTAGGGCACCCCTAGGCTTTAGGCTAGGGCTCCCCTAGGCTAAGGCTAGGGCTCCCCTAGCCTTCAGGCTAGGGCACGCCTAGGCTTTAGGCTCCCCTAGACTAAGGCTAGGGCTCCCCTAGCCTTCAGGCTAGGGCACCCCTAGGCTTTAGGCTCCCCTAGGCTAAGGCTAGGGCTCCCGTAGCCTTCAGGCTAGGGCACCCCTAGGCATTAGGCTAGGGCTCCCCTAGGCTAAGGCTAGGGCTCCCCTAGCCTTCAGGCTAGGGCACCCCTAGGCTTTAGGCTCCCCTAGGCTAAGGCTAGGGCTCCCCTAGCCTTCAGGCTAGGGCACCCCTAGGCTTTAGGCTAGGGCTCCCCTAGGCTAAGGCTAGGGCTCCCCTAGCCTTCAGGCTAGGGCACCCCTAGGCTTTAGGCTCTCCTAGGCTAAGGCTAGGGCTCCCCTAGCCTTCAGGCTAGGGCACCCCTAGGCTTTAGGCTAGGGCTCCCCTAGGCTAAGGCTAGGGCTCCCCTAGCCTTCAGGCTAGGGCACCCCTAGGCTTTAGGCTCCCCTAGGCTAAGGCTAGGGCTCCCCTAGCCTTCAGGCTAGGGCACCCCTAGGCTTTAGGCTCCCCTAGGCTAAGGCTAGGGCTCCCCTAGCCTTCAGGCTAGGGCACCCCTAGGCTTTAGGCTAGGGCTCCCCTAGGCTAAGGCTAGGGCTCCCCTAGCCTTCAGGCTAGGCCACCCCTAGGCTTTAGGCTCCCCTAGGCTAAGGCTAGGGCTCCCCTAGCCTTCAGGCTAGGGCACCCCTAGGCTTTAGGCTAGGGCTCCCCTAGGCTAAGGCTAGGGCTCCCCTAGCCTTCAGGCTAGGGCACCCCTAGGCTTTAGGCTCCCCTAGGCTAAGGCTAGGGCTCCCCTAGCCTTCAGGCTAGGGCACCCCTAGGCTTTAGGCTAGGGCTCCCCTAGGCTAAGGCTAGGGCTCCCCTAGCCTTCAGGCTAGGGCACCCCTAGGCTTTAGGCTCCCCTAGGCTAAGGCTAGGGCTCCCCTAGCCTTCAGGCTAGGGCACCCCTAGGCTTTAGGCTAGGGCTCCCCTAGGCTAAGGCTAGGGCTCCCCTAGCCTTCAGGCTAGGGCACCCCTAGGCTTTAGGCTCCCCTAGGCTAAGGCTAGGGCTCCCCTAGCCTTCAGGCTAGGGCACCCCTAGGCTTTAGGCTCCCCTAGGCTAAGGCTAGGGCTCCCCTAGCCTTCAGGCTAGGGCACCCCTAGGCTTTAGGCTAGGGCTCCCCTAGGCTAAGGCTAGGGCTCCCCTAGCCTTCAGGCTAGGGCACTCCTAGGCTTTAGGCTCCCCTAGGCTAAGGCTAGGGCTCCCCTAGCCTTCAGGCTAGGGCACCCCTAGGCTTTAGGCTAGGGCTCCCCTAGGCTAAGGCTAGGGCTCCCCTAGCCTTCAGGCTAGGGCACCCCTAGGCTTTAGGCTCCCCTAGGCTAAGGCTAGGGCTCCCCTAGCCTTCAGGCTAGGGCACCCCTAGGCTTTAGGCTAGGGCTCCCCTAGGCTAAGGCTAGGGCTCCCCTAGCCTTCAGGCTAGGGCACCCCTAGGCTTTAGGCTCCCCTACGCTAAGGCTAGGGCTCCCCTAGCCTTCAGGCTAGGGCACCCCTAGGCTTTAGGCTAGGGCTCCCCTAGGCTAAGGCTAGGGCTCCCCTAGCCTTCAGGCTAGGGCACCCCTAGGCTTTAGGCTCCCCTAGGCTAAGGCTAGGGCTCCCCTAGCCTTCAGGCTAGGGCACCCCTAGGCTTTAGGCTAGGGCTCCCCTAGGCTAAGGCTAGGGCTCCCCTAGCCTTCAGGCTAGGGCACCCCTAGGCTTTAGGCTCCCCTAGGCTAAGGCTAGGGCTCCCCTAGCCTTCAGGCTAGGGCACCCCTAGGCTTTAGGCTAGGGCTCCCCTAGGCTAAGGCTAGGGCTCCCCTAGCCTTCAGGCTAGGGCACCCCTAGGCTTTAGGCTCCCCTAAGCTAAGGCTAGGGCTCCCCTAGCCTTCAGGCTAGGGCACCCCTAGGCTTTAGGCTAGAGCTCCCCTAGGCTAAGGCTAGGGCTCCCCTAGCCTTCAGGCTAGGGCACCCCTAGGCTTTAGGCTCCCCTAGGCTAAGGCTAGCGCTCCCCTAGCCTTCAGGCTAGGGCACCCCTAGGCTTTAGGCTAGGGCTCCCCTAGGCTAAGGCTAGGGCTCCCCTAGCCTTCAGGCTAGGGCACCCCTAGGCTTTAGGCTCCCCTAGGCTAAGGCTAGGGCTCCCCTAGCCTTCAGGCTAGGGCACCCCTAGGCTTTAGGCTAGGGCTCCCCTAGGCTAAGGCTAGGGCTCCCCTAGCCTTCAGGCTAGGGCACCCCTAGGCTTTAGGCTCCCCTAGGCTAAGGCTAGGGCTCCCCTAACCTTCAGGCTAGGGCACCCCTAGGCTTTAGGCGAGGGCTCCCCTAGGCTAAGGCTAGGGCTCCCCTAGCCTTCAGGCTAGGGCACCCCTAGGCTTTAGGCTCCCCTAGGCTAAGGCTAGGGCTCCCCTAGCCTTCAGGCTAGGGCACCCCTAGCCTTTAGGCTAGGGCTCCCCTAGGCTAAGGCTAGGGCTCCCCTAGCCTTCAGGCTAGGGCAACCCTAGGCTTTAGGCTCCCCTAGGCTAAGGCTAGGGATCCCCTAGCCTTCAGGCTAGGGCACCCCTAGGCTTTAGGCTAGGGCTCCCCTAGGCTAAGGCTAGGGCTCCCCTAGCCTTCAGGCTAGGGCACCCCTAGGCTTTAGGCTCCCCTAGGCTAAGGCTAGGGCTCCCCTAGCCTTCAGGCTAGGGCACCCCTAGGCTTTAGGCTAGGGCTCCCCTAGGTTAAGGCTAGGGCTCCCCTAGCCTTCAGGCTAGGGCACCCCTAGGCTTTAGGCTCCCCTAGGCTAAGGCTAGGGCTCCCCTAGCCTTCAGGCTAGGGCACCCCTAGGCTTTAGGCTAGGGCTCCCCTAGGCTAAGGCTAGGGCTCCCCTAGCCTTCAGGCTAGGGCACCCCTAGGCTTTAGGCTCCCCTAGGCTAAGGCTAGGGCTCCCCTAGCCTTCAGGCTATGGCACCCCTAGGCTTTAGGCTAGGGCTCCCCTAGGCTAAGGCTAGGGCTCCCCTAGCCTTCAGGCTAGGGCACCCCTAGGCTTTAGGCTCCCCTAGGCTAAGGCTAGGGCTCCGCTAGCCTTCAGGCTAGGGCACCCCTAGGCTTTAGGCTAGGGCTCCCCTAGGCTAAGGCTAGGGCTCCCCTAGCCTTCAGGCTAGGGCACCCCTAGGCTTTAGGCTCCCCTAGGCTAAGGCTAGGTCTCCCCTAGCCTTCAGGCTAGGGCACCCCTAGGCTTTAGGCTAGGGCTCCCCTAGGCTAAGGCTAGGGCTCCCCTAGCCTTCAGGCTAGGGCACCCCTAGGCTTTAGGCTCCCCTAGGCTAAGGCTAGGGCTCCCCTAGCCTTCAGGCTAGGGCACCCCTAGGCTTTAGGCTAGGGCTCCCCTAGGCTAAGGCTAGGGCTCCCCTAGCCTTCAGGCTAGGGCACCCCTAGGCTTTAGGCTCCCCTAGGCTAAGGCTAGGGCTCCCCTAGCCTTCAGGCTAGGGCACCCCTAGGCTTTAGGCTAGGGCTCCCCTAGGCTAAGGCTAGGGCTCCCCTAGCCTTCAGGCTAGGGCACCCCTAGGCTTTAGGCTCCCCTAGGCTAAGGCTAGGACTCCCCTAGCCTTCAGGCTAGGGCACCCCTAGGCTTTAGGCTAGGGCTCCCCTAGGCTAAGGCTAGGGCTCCCCTAGCCTTCAGGCTAGGGCACCCCTAGGCTTTAAGCTAGGGCTCCCCTAGGCTAAGGCTAGGGCTCCCCTAGCCTTCAGGCTAGGGCACCCCTAGGCTTTAGGCTAGGGCTCCCCTAGGCTAAGGCTAGGGCTCCCCTAGCCTTCAGGCTAGGGCACCCCTAGGCTTTAGGGTAGGGCTCCCCTAGGCTAAGGCTAGGGCTCCCCTAGCCTTCAGGCTAGGGCACCCCTAGGCTTTAGGCTAGGGCTCCCCTAGGCTAAGGCTAGGGCTCCCCTAGCCTTCAGACTAGGGCACCCCTAGGCTTTAGGCTAGGGCTCCCCTAGGCTAAGGCTAGAGCTCCCCTAGCCTTCAGGCTAGGGCACCCCTAGGCTTTAGGCTAGGGCTCCCCTAGGCTAAGGCTAGGGCTCCCCTAGCCTTCAGGCTAGGGCACCCCTAGGCTTTAGGCTAGGGCTCCCCTAGGCTAAGGCTAGGGCTCCCCTAGCCTTCAGGCTAGGGCACCCCTAGGCTTTAGGCTAGGGCTCCCCTAGGCTTAGGCTAGGGCTCCCCTAGCCTTCAGGCTAGGGCACCCCTAGGCTTTAGGCTAGGGCTCCCCTAGGCTAAGGCTAGGGCTCCCCTAGCCTTCAGGCTAGGGCACCCCTAGGCTTTAGGCTAGGGCTCCCCTAGGCTAAGGCTAGGGCTCCCCTAGGCTAAGGCTAGGGCTCCCCTAGCCTTCAGGCTAGGGCACCCCTAGGCTTTAGGCTCCCCTAGGCTAAGGCTAGGGCTCCCCTAGCCTTCAGGCTAGGGCACCCCTAGGCTTTAGGCTCCCCTAGGCTAAGGCTAGGGCTCCCGTAGCCTTCAGGCTAGGGCACCCCTAGGCATTAGGCTAGGGCTCCCCTAGGCTAAGGCTAGGGCTCCCCTAGCCTTCAGGCTAGGGCACCCCTAGGCTTTAGGCTCCCCTAGGCTAAGGCTAGGGCTCCCCTAGCCTTCAGGCTAGGGCACCCCTAGGCTTTAGGCTAGGGCTCCCCTAGGCTAAGGCTAGGGCTCCCCTAGCCTTCAGGCTAGGGCACCCCTAGGCTTTAGGCTCCCCTAGGCTAAGGCTAGGGCTCCCCTAGCCTTCAGGCTAGGGCACCCCTAGGCTTTAGGCTAGGGCTCCCCTAGGCTAAGGCTAGGGCTCCCCTAGCCTTCAGGCTAGGGCACCCCTAGGCTTTAGGCTCCCCTAGGCTAAGGCTAGGGCTCCCCTAGCCTTCAGGCTAGGGCACCCCTAGGCTTTAGGCTCCCCTAGGCTAAGGCTAGGGCTCCCCTAGCCTTCAGGCTAGGGCACCCCTAGGCTTTAGGCTAGGGCTCCCCTAGGCTAAGGCTAGGGCTCCCCTAGCCTTCAGGCTAGGCCACCCCTAGGCTTTAGGCTCCCCTAGGCTAAGGCTAGGGCTCCCCTAGCCTTCAGGCTAGGGCACCCCTAGGCTTTAGGCTAGGGCTCCCCTAGGCTAAGGCTAGGGCTCCCCTAGCCTTCAGGCTAGGGCACCCCTAGGCTTTAGGCTCCCCTAGGCTAAGGCTAGGGCTCCCCTAGCCTTCAGGCTAGGGCACCCCTAGGCTTTAGGCTAGGGCTCCCCTAGGCTAAGGCTAGGGCTCCCCTAGCCTTCAGGCTAGGGCACCCCTAGGCTTTAGGCTCCCCTAGGCTAAGGCTAGGGCTCCCCTAGCCTTCAGGCTAGGGCACCCCTAGGCTTTAGGCTCCCCTAGGCTAAGGCTAGGACTCCCCTAGCCTTCAGGCTAGGGCACCCCTAGGCTTTAGGCTAGGGCTCCCCTAGGCTAAGGCTAGGGCTCCCCTAGCCTTCAGGCTAGGGCACCCCTAGGCTTTAAGCTAGGGCTCCCCTAGGCTAAGGCTAGGGCTCCCCTAGCCTTCAGGCTAGGGCACCCCTAGGCTTTAGGCTAGGGCTCCCCTAGGCTAAGGCTAGGGCTCCCCTAGCCTTCAGGCTAGGGCACCCCTAGGCTTTAGGCTAGGGCTCCCCTAGGCTAAGGCTAGGGCTCCCCTAGCCTTCAGGCTAGGGCACCCCTAGGCTTTAGGCTAGGGCTCCCCTAGGCTAAGGCTAGGGCTCCCCTAGCCTTCAGGCTAGGGCACGCCTAGGCTTTAGGCTCCCCTAGACTAAGGCTAGGGCTCCCCTAGCCTTCAGGCTAGGGCACCCCTAGGCTTTAGGCTCCCCTAGGCTAAGGCTAGGGCTCCCGTAGCCTTCAGGCTAGGGCACCCCTAGGCATTAGGCTAGGGCTCCCCTAGGCTAAGGCTAGGGCTCCCCTAGCCTTCAGGCTAGGGCACCCCTAGGCTTTAGGCTCCCCTAGGCTAAGGCTAGGGCTCCCCTAGCCTTCAGGCTAGGGCACCCCTAGGCTTTAGGCTAGGGCTCCCCTAGGCTAAGGCTAGGGCTCCCCTAGCCTTCAGGCTAGGGCACCCCTAGGCTTTAGGATCCCCTAGGCTAAGGCTAGGGCTCCCCTAGCCTTCAGGCTAGGGCACCCCTAGGCTTTAGGCTAGGGCTCCCCTAGGCTAAGGCTAGGGCTCCCCTAGCCTTCAGGCTAGGGCACCCCTAGGCTTTAGGCTCCCCTAGGCTAAGGCTAGGGCTCCCCTAGCCTTCAGGCTAGGGCACCCCTAGGCTTTAGGCTCCCCTAGGCTAAGGCTAGGGCTCCCCTAGCCTTCAGGCTAGGGCACCCCTAGGCTTTAGGCTAGGGCTCCCCTAGGCTAAGGCTAGGGCTCCCCTAGCCTTCAGGCTAGGCCACCCCTAGGCTTTAGGCTCCCCTAGGCTAAGGCTAGGGCTCCCCTAGCCTTCAGGCTAGGGCACCCCTAGGCTTTAGGCTAGGGCTCCCCTAGGCTAAGGCTAGGGCTCCCCTAGCCTTCAGGCTAGGGCACCCCTAGGCTTTAGGCTCCCCTAGGCTAAGGCTAGGGCTCCCCTAGCCTTCAGGCTAGGGCACCCCTAGGCTTTAGGCTAGGGCTCCCCTAGGCTAAGGCTAGGGCTCCCCTAGCCTTCAGGCTAGGGCACCCCTAGGCTTTAGGCTCCCCTAGGCTAAGGCTAGGGCTCCCCTAGCCTTCAGGCTAGGGCACCCCTAGGCTTTAGGCTAGGGCTCCCCTAGGCTAAGGCTAGGGCTCCCCTAGCCTTCAGGCTAGGGCACCCCTAGGCTTTAGGCTCCCCTAGGCTAAGGCTAGGGCTCCCCTAGCCTTCAGGCTAGGGCACCCCTAGGCTTTAGGCTCCCCTAGGCTAAGGCTAGGGCTCCCCTAGCCTTCAGGCTAGGGCACCCCTAGGCTTTAGGCTAGGGCTCCCCTAGGCTAAGGCTAGGGCTCCCCTAGCCTTCAGGCTAGGGCACTCCTAGGCTTTAGGCTCCCCTAGGCTAAGGCTAGGGCTCCCCTAGCCTTCAGGCTAGGGCACCCCTAGGCTTTAGGCTAGGGCTCCCCTAGGCTAAGGCTAGGGCTCCCCTAGCCTTCAGGCTAGGGCACCCCTAGGCTTTAGGCTCCCCTAGGCTAAGGCTAGGGCTCCCCTAGCCTTCAGGCTAGGGCACCCCTAGGCTTTAGGCTAGGGCTCCCCTAGGCTAAGGCTAGGGCTCCCCTAGCCTTCAGGCTAGGGCACCCCTAGGCTTTAGGCTCCCCTACGCTAAGGCTAGGGCTCCCCTAGCCTTCAGGCTAGGGCACCCCTAGGCTTTAGGCTAGGGCTCCCCTAGGCTAAGGCTAGGGCTCCCCTAGCCTTCAGGCTAGGGCACCCCTAGGCTTTAGGCTCCCCTAGGCTAAGGCTAGGGCTCCCCTAGCCTTCAGGCTAGGGCACCCCTAGGCTTTAGGCTAGGGCTCCCCTAGGCTAAGGCTAGGGCTCCCCTAGCCTTCAGGCTAGGGCACCCCTAGGCTTTAGGCTCCCCTAGGCTAAGGCTAGGGCTCCCCTAGCCTTCAGGCTAGGGCACCCCTAGGCTTTAGGCTAGGGCTCCCCTAGGCTAAGGCTAGGGCTCCCCTAGCCTTCAGGCTAGGGCACCCCTAGGCTTTAGGCTCCCCTAAGCTAAGGCTAGGGCTCCCCTAGCCTTCAGGCTAGGGCACCCCTAGGCTTTAGGCTAGAGCTCCCCTAGGCTAAGGCTAGGGCTCCCCTAGCCTTCAGGCTAGGGCACCCCTAGGCTTTAGGCTCCCCTAGGCTAAGGCTAGCGCTCCCCTAGCCTTCAGGCTAGGGCACCCCTAGGCTTTAGGCTAGGGCTCCCCTAGGCTAAGGCTAGGGCTCCCCTAGCCTTCAGGCTAGGGCACCCCTAGGCTTTAGGCTCCCCTAGGCTAAGGCTAGGGCTCCCCTAGCCTTCAGGCTAGGGCACCCCTAGGCTTTAGGCTAGGGCTCCCCTAGGCTAAGGCTAGGGCTCCCCTAGCCTTCAGGCTAGGGCACCCCTAGGCTTTAGGCTCCCCTAGGCTAAGGCTAGGGCTCCCCTAACCTTCAGGCTAGGGCACCCCTAGGCTTTAGGCGAGGGCTGGCCTAGGCTAAGGCTAGGGCTCCCCTAGCCTTCAGGCTAGGGCACCCCTAGGCTTTAGGCTCCCCTAGGCTAAGGCTAGGGCTCCCCTAGCCTTCAGGCTAGGGCACCCCTAGGCTTTAGGCTAGGGCTCCCCTAGGCTAAGGCTAGGGCTCCCCTAGCCTTCAGGCTAGGGCAACCCTAGGCTTTAGGCTCCCCTAGGCTAAGGCTAGGGCTCCCCTAGCCTTCAGGCTAGGGCACCCCTAGGCTTTAGGCTAGGGCTCCCCTAGGCTAAGGCTAGGGCTCCCCTAGCCTTCAGGCTAGGGCACCCCTAGGCTTTAGGCTCCCCTAGGCTAAGGCTAGGGCTCCCCTAGCCTTCAGGCTAGGGCACCCCTAGGCTTTAGGCTAGGGCTCCCCTAGGTTAAGGCTAGGGCTCCCCTAGCCTTCAGGCTAGGGCACCCCTAGGCTTTAGGCTCCCCTAGGCTAAGGCTAGGGCTCCCCTAGCCTTCAGGCTAGGGCACCCCTAGGCTTTAGGCTAGGGCTCCCCTAGGCTAAGGCTAGGGCTCCCCTAGCCTTCAGGCTAGGGCACCCCTAGGCTTTAGGCTCCCCTAGGCTAAGGCTAGGGCTCCCCTAGCCTTCAGGCTATGGCACCCCTAGGCTTTAGGCTAGGGCTCCCCTAGGCTAAGGCTAGGGCTCCCCTAGCCTTCAGGCTAGGGCACCCCTAGGCTTTAGGCTCCCCTAGGCTAAGGCTAGGGCTCCGCTAGCCTTCAGGCTAGGGCACCCCTAGGCTTTAGGCTAGGGCTCCCCTAGGCTAAGGCTAGGGCTCCCCTAGCCTTCAGGCTAGGGCACCCCTAGGCGTTAGGCTCCCCTAGGCTAAGGCTAGGTCTCCCCTAGCCTTCAGGCTAGGGCACCCCTAGGCTTTAGGCTAGGGCTCCCCTAGGCTAAGGCTAGGGCTCCCCTAGCCTTCAGGCTAGGGCACCCCTAGGCTTTAGGCTCCCCTAGGCTAAGGCTAGGGCTCCCCTAGCCTTCAGGCTAGGGCACCCCTAGGCTTTAGGCTAGGGCTCCCCTAGGCTAAGGCTAGGGCTCCCCTAGCCTTCAGGCTAGGGCACCCCTAGGCTTTAGGCTCCCCTAGGCTAAGGCTAGGGCTCCCCTAGCCTTCAGGCTAGGGCACCCCTAGGCTTTAGGCTAGGGCTCCCCTAGGCTAAGGCTAGGGCTCCCCTAGCCTTCAGGCTAGGGCACCCCTAGGCTTTAGGCTCCCCTAGGCTAAGGCTAGGACTCCCCTAGCCTTCAGGCTAGGGCACCCCTAGGCTTTAGGCTAGGGCTCCCCTAGGCTAAGGCTAGGGCTCCCCTAGCCTTCAGGCTAGGGCACCCCTAGGCTTTAAGCTAGGGCTCCCCTAGGCTAAGGCTAGGGCTCCCCTAGCCTTCAGGCTAGGGCACCCCTAGGCTTTAGGCTAGGGCTCCCCTAGGCTAAGGCTAGGGCTCCCCTAGCCTTCAGGCTAGGGCACCCCTAGGCTTTAGATTAGGGCTCCCCTAGGCTAAGGCTAGGGCTCCCCTAGCCTTCAGGCTAGGGCACCCCTAGGCTTTAGGCTAGGGCTCCCCTAGGCTAAGGCTAGGGCTCCCCTAGCCTTCAGGCTAGGGCACGCCTAGGCTTTAGGCTCCCCTAGACTAAGGCTAGGGCTCCCCTAGCCTTCAGGCTAGGGCACCCCTAGGCTTTAGGCTCCCCTAGGCTAAGGCTAGGGCTCCCGTAGCCTTCAGGCTAGGGCACCCCTAGGCATTAGGCTAGGGCTCCCCTAGGCTAAGGCTAGGGCTCCCCTAGCCTTCAGGCTAGGGCACCCCTAGGCTTTAGGCTCCCCTAGGCTAAGGCTAGGGCTCCCCTAGCCTTCAGGCTAGGGCACCCCTAGGCTTTAGGCTAGGGCTCCCCTAGGCTAAGGCTAGGGCTCCCCTAGCCTTCAGGCTAGGGCACCCCTAGGCTTTAGGATCCCCTAGGCTAAGGCTAGGGCTCCCCTAGCCTTCAGGCTAGGGCACCCCTAGGCTTTAGGCTAGGGCTCCCCTAGGCTAAGGCTAGGGCTCCCCTAGCCTTCAGGCTAGGGCACCCCTAGGCTTTAGGCTCCCCTAGGCTAAGGCTAGGGCTCCCCTAGCCTTCAGGCTAGGGCACCCCTAGGCTTTAGGCTCCCCTAGGCTAAGGCTAGGGCTCCCCTAGCCTTCAGGCTAGGGCACCCCTAGGCTTTAGGCTAGGGCTCCCCTAGGCTAAGGCTAGGGCTCCCCTAGCCTTCAGGCTAGGCCACCCTAGGCTTTAGGCTCCCCTAGGCTAAGGCTAGGGCTCCCCTAGCCTTCAGGCTAGGGCACCCCTAGGCTTTAGGCTAGGGCTCCCCTAGGCTAAGGCTAGGGCTCCCCTAGCCTTCAGGCTAGGGCACCCCTAGGCTTTAGGCTCCCCTAGGCTAAGGCTAGGGCTCCCCTAGCCTTCAGGCTAGGGCACCCCTAGGCTTTAGGCTAGGGCTCCCCTAGGCTAAGGCTAGGGCTCCCCTAGCCTTCAGGCTAGGGCACCCCTAGGCTTTAGGCTCCCCTAGGCTAAGGCTAGGGCTCCCCTAGCCTTCAGGCTAGGGCACCCCTAGGCTTTAGGCTAGGGCTCCCCTAGGCTAAGGCTAGGGCTCCCCTAGCCTTCAGGCTAGGGCACCCCTAGGCTTTAGGCTCCCCTAGGCTAAGGCTAGGGCTCCCCTAGCCTTCAGGCTAGGGCACCCCTAGGCTTTAGGCTCCCCTAGGCTAAGGCTAGGGCTCCCCTAGCCTTCAGGCTAGGGCACCCCTAGGCTTTAGGCTAGGGCTCCCCTAGGCTAAGGCTAGGGCTCCCCTAGCCTTCAGGCTAGGGCACTCCTAGGCTTTAGGCTCCCCTAGGCTAAGGCTAGGGCTCCCCTAGCCTTCAGGCTAGGGCACCCCTAGGCTTTAGGCTAGGGCTCCCCTAGGCTAAGGCTAGGGCTCCCCTAGCCTTCAGGCTAGGGCACCCCTAGGCTTTAGGCTCCCTAGGCTAAGGCTAGGGCTCCCCTAGCCTTCAGGCTAGGGCACCCCTAGGCTTTAGGCTAGGGCTCCCCTAGGCTAAGGCTAGGGCTCCCCTAGCCTTCAGGCTAGGGCACCCCTAGGCTTTAGGCTCCCCTACGCTAAGGCTAGGGCTCCCCTAGCCTTCAGGCTAGGGCACCCCTAGGCTTTAGGCTAGGGCTCCCCTAGGCTAAGGCTAGGGCTCCCCTAGCCTTCAGGCTAGGGCACCCCTAGGCTTTAGGCTCCCCTAGGCTAAGGCTAGGGCTCCCCTAGCCTTCAGGCTAGGGCACCCCTAGGCTTTAGGCTAGGGCTCCCCTAGGCTAAGGCTAGGGCTCCCCTAGCCTTCAGGCTAGGGCACCCCTAGGCTTTAGGCTCCCCTAGGCTAAGGCTAGGGCTCCCCTAGCCTTCAGGCTAGGGCACCCCTAGGCTTTAGGCTAGGGCTCCCTAGGCTAAGGCTAGGGCTCCCCTAGCCTTCAGGCTAGGGCACCCCTAGGCTTTAGGCTCCCCTAAGCTAAGGCTAGGCTCCCCTAGCCTTCAGGCTAGGGCACCCCTAGGCTTTAGGCTAGAGCTCCCCTAGGCTAAGGCTAGGGCTCCCCTAGCCTTCAGGCTAGGGCACCCCTAGGCTTTAGGCTCCCCTAGGCTAAGGCTAGCGCTCCCCTAGCCTTCAGGCTAGGGCACCCCTAGGCTTTAGGCTAGGGCTCCCCTAGGCTAAGGCTAGGGCTCCCCTAGCCTTCAGGCTAGGGCACCCCTAGGCTTTAGGCTCCCCTAGGCTAAGGCTAGGGCTCCCCTAGCCTTCAGGCTAGGGCACCCCTAGGCTTTAGGCTAGGGCTCCCTAGGCTAAGGCTAGGGCTCCCCTAGCCTTCAGGCTAGGGCACCCCTAGGCTTTAGGCTCCCCTAGGCTAAGGCTAGGGCTCCCCTAACCTTCAGGCTAGGGCACCCCTAGGCTTTAGGCGAGGGCTCCCCTAGGCTAAGGCTAGGGCTCCCCTAGCCTTCAGGCTAGGGCACCCCTAGGCTTTAGGCTCCCCTAGGCTAAGGCTAGGGCTCCCCCTAGCCTTCAGGCTAGGGCACCCCTAGGCTTTAGGCTAGGGCTCCCCTAGGCTAAGGCTAGGGCTCCCCTAGCCTTCAGGCTAGGGCAACCCTAGGCTTTAGGCTCCCCTAGGCTAAGGCTAGGGCTCCCCTAGCCTTCAGGCTAGGGCACCCCTAGGCTTTAGGCTAGGGCTCCCCTAGGCTAAGGCTAGGGCTCCCCTAGCCTTCAGGCTAGGGCACCCCTAGGCTTTAGGCTCCCCTAGGCTAAGGCTAGGGCTCCCCTAGCCTTCAGGCTAGGGCACCCCTAGGCTTTAGGCTAGGGCTCCCCTAGGTTAAGGCTAGGGCTCCCCTAGCCTTCAGGCTAGGGCACCCCTAGGCTTTAGGCTCCCCTAGGCTAAGGCTAGGGCTCCCCTAGCCTTCAGGCTAGGGCACCCCTAGGCTTTAGGCTAGGGCTCCCCTAGGCTAAGGCTAGGGCTCCCCTAGCCTTCAGGCTAGGGCACCCCTAGGCTTTAGGCTCCCCTAGGCTAAGGCTAGGGCTCCCCTAGCCTTCAGGCTATGGCACCCCTAGGCTTTAGGCTAGGGCTCCCCTAGGCTAAGGCTAGGGCTCCCCTAGCCTTCAGGCTAGGGCACCCCTAGGCTTTAGGCTCCCCTAGGCTAAGGCTAGGGCTCCGCTAGCCTTCAGGCTAGGGCACCCCTAGGCTTTAGGCTAGGGCTCCCCTAGGCTAAGGCTAGGGCTCCCCTAGCCTTCAGGCTAGGGCACCCCTAGGCGTTAGGCTCCCCTAGGCTAAGGCTAGGTCTCCCCTAGCCTTCAGGCTAGGGCACCCCTAGGCTTTAGGCTAGGGCTCCCCTAGGCTAAGGCTAGGGCTCCCCTAGCCTTCAGTCTAGGGCACCCCTAGGCTTTAGGCTCCCCTAGGCTAAGGCTAGGGCTCCCCTAGCCTTCAGGCTAGGGCACCCCTAGGCTTTAGGCTAGGGCTCCCCTAGGCTAAGGCTAGGGCTCCCCTAGCCTTCAGGGCTAGGGCACCCCTAGGCTTTAGGCTCCCCTAGGCTAAGGCTAAGGCTCCCCTAGCCTTCAGGCAAGGGCACCCCTAGGCTTTAGGCTAGGGCTCCCCTAGGCTAAGGCTAGGGCTCCCCTAGCCTTCAGGCTAGGGCACCCCTAGGCTTTAGGCTCCCCTAGGCTAAGGCTAGGACTCCCCTAGCCTTCAGGCTAGGGCACCCCTAGGCTTTAGGCTAGGGCTCCCCTAGGCTAAGG
The DNA here is from genome assembly GCF_050624435.1 of Tenrec ecaudatus. Classification (NCBI taxonomy): domain Eukaryota; kingdom Metazoa; phylum Chordata; class Mammalia; order Afrosoricida; family Tenrecidae; genus Tenrec; species Tenrec ecaudatus. The sequence continues at coordinate 44,425 of NW_027458217.1, forward strand.
CTAGGGCTCCCCTAGCCTTCAGGCTAGGGCACCCCTAGGCTTTAAGCTAGGGCTCCCCTAGGCTAAGGCTAGGGCTCCCCTAGCCTTCAGGCTAGGGCACCCCTAGGCTTTAGGCTAGGGCTCCCCTAGGCTAAGGCTAGGGCTCCCCTAGCCTTCAGGCTAGGGCACCCCTAGGCTTTAGGGTAGGGCTCCCCTAGGCTAAGGCTAGGGCTCCCCTAGCCTTCAGGCTAGGGCACCCCTAGGCTTTAGGCTAGGGCTCCCCTAGGCTAAGGCTAGGGCTCCCCTAGCCTTCAGACTAGGGCACCCCTAGGCTTTAGGCTAGGGCTCCCCTAGGCTAAGGCTAGGGCTCCCCTAGCCTTCAGGCTAGGGCACCCCTAGGCTTTAGGCTAGGGCTCCCCTAGGCTAAGGCTAGGGCTCCCCTAGCCTTCAGGCTAGGGCACCCCTAGGCTTTAGGCTAGGGCTCCCCTAGGCTAAGGCTAGGGCTCCCCTAGCCTTCAGGCTAGGGCACCCCTAGGCTTTAGGCTAGGGCTCCCCTAGGCTTAGGCTAGGGCTCCCCTAGCCTTCAGGCTAGGGCACCCCTAGGCTTTAGGCTAGGGCTCCCCTAGGCTAAGGCTAGGGCTCCCCTAGCCTTCAGGCTAGGGCACCCCTAGGCTTTAGGCTAGGGCTCCCCTAGGCTAAGGCTAGGGCTCCCCTAGCCTTCAGGCTAGGGCACCCCTAGGCTTTAGGCTAGGGCTCCCCTAGGCTAAGGCTAGGGCTCCCCTAGCCTTCAGGCTAGGGCACCCCTAGGCTTTAGGCTAGGGCTCCCCTAGGCTAAGCTAGGGCTCCCCTTGCCTTCAGGCTAGGGCACCCCTAGGCTTTAGGCTCCCCTAGGCTAAGGCTAGGGCTCCCCTAGCCTTCAGGCTAGGGCACCCCTAGGCTTTAGGCTAGGGCTCCCCTAGGCTAAGGCTAGGGCTCCCCTAGCCTTCAGGCTAGGGCACCCCTAGGCTTTAGGCTCCCCTAGGCTAAGGCTAGGGCTCCCCTAACCTTCAGGCTAGGGCACCCTAGGCTTTAGGCGAGGGCTCCCCTAGGCTAAGGCTAGGGCTCCCCTAGCCTTCAGGCTAGGGCACCCCTAGGCTTTAGGCTCCCCTAGGCTAAGGCTAGGGCTCCCTAGCCTTCAGGCTAGGGCACCCCTAGGCTTTAGGCTAGGGCTCCCCTAGGCTAAGGCTAGGGCTCCCCTAGCCTTCAGGCTAGGGCAACCCTAGGCTTTAGGCTCCCCTAGGCTAAGGCTAGGGCTCCCCTAGCCTTCAGGCTAGGGCACCCCTAGGCTTTAGGTTAGGGCTCCCCTAGGCTAAGGCTAGGGCTCCCCTAGCCTTCAGGCTAGGGCACCCCTAGGCTTTAGGCTCCCCTAGGCTAAGGCTAGGGCTCCCCTAGCCTTCAGGCTAGGGCACCCCTAGGCTTTAGGCTCCCCTAGGCTAAGGCTAGGGCTCCCCTAGCCTTCAGGCTAGGGCACCCCTAGGCTTTAGGCTAGGGCTCCCCTAGGTTAAGGCTAGGGCTCCCCTAGCCTTCAGGCTAGGGCACCCCTAGGCTTTAGGCTCCCCTAGGCTAAGGCTAGGGCTCCCCTAGCCTTCAGGCTAGGGCACCCCTAGGCTTTAGGCTAGGGCTCCCCTAGGCTAAGGCTAGGGCTCCCCTAGCCTTCAGGCTAGGGCACCCCTAGGCTTTAGGCTCCCCTAGGCTAAGGCTAGGGCTCCCCTAGCCTTCAGGCTAGGGCACCCCTAGGCTTTAGGCTAGGGCTCCCCTAGGCTAAGGCTAGGGCTCCCCTAGCCTTCAGGCTAGGGCACCCCTAGGCTTTAGGCTCCCCTAGGCTAAGGCTAGGGCTCCGCTAGCCTTCAGGCTAGGGCACCCCTAGGCTTTAGGCTAGGGCTCCCCTAGGCTAAGGCTAGGGCTCCCCTAGCCTTCAGGCTAGGGCACCCCTAGGCTTTAGGCTCCCCTAGGCTAAGGCTAGGTCTCCCTAGCCTTCAGGCTAGGGCACCCCTAGGCTTTAGGCTAGGGCTCCCCTAGGCTAAGGCTAGGGCTCCCCTAGCCTTCAGGCTAGGGCACCCCTAGGCTTTAGGCTCCCCTAGGCTAAGGCTAGGGCTCCCCTAGCCTTCAGGCTAGGGCACCCCTAGGCTTTAGGCTAGGGCTCCCCTAGGCTAAGGCTAGGGCTCCCCTAGCCTTCAGGCTAGGGCACCCCTAGGCTTTAGGCTCCCCTAGGCTAAGGCTAGGGCTCCCCTAGCCTTCAGGCTAGGGCACCCCTAGGCTTTAGGCTAGGGCTCCCCTAGGCTAAGGCTAGGGCTCCCCTAGCCTTCAGGCTAGGGCACCCCTAGGCTTTAGGCTCCCCTAGGCTAAGGCTAGGACTCCCCTAGCCTTCAGGCTAGGGCACCCCTAGGCTTTAGGCTAGGGCTCCCCTAGGCTAAGGCTAGGGCTACCCTAGCCTTCAGGCTAGGGCACCCCTAGGCTTTAAGCTAGGGCTCCCCTAGGCTAAGGCTAGGGCTCCCCTAGCCTTCAGGCTAGGGCACCCCTAGGCTTTAGGCTAGGGCTCCCCTAGGCTAAGGCTAGGGCTCCCCTAGCCTTCAGGCTAGGGCACCCCTAGGCTTTAGGCTAGGGCTCCCCTAGGCTAAGGCTAGGGCTCCCCTAGCCTTCAGGCTAGGGCACCCCTAGGCTTTAGGCTAGGGCTCCCCTAGGCTAAGGCTAGGGCTCCCCTAGCCTTAAGACTAGGGCACCCCTAGGCTTTAGGCTAGGGCTCCCCTAGGCTAAGGCTAGGGCTCCCCTAGCCTTCAGGCTAGGGCACCCCTAGGCTTTAGGCTAGGGCTCCCCTAGGCTAAGGCTAGGGCTCCCCTAGCCTTCAGGCTAGGGCACCCCTAGGCTTTAGGCTAGGGCTCCCCTAGGCTAAGGCTAGGGCTCCCCTAGCCTTCAGGCTAGGGCACCCCTAGGCTTTAGGCTAGGGCTCCCCTAGGCTTAGGCTAGGGCTCCCCTAGCCTTCAGGCTAGGGCACCCCTAGGCTTTAGGCTAGGGCTCCCCTAGGCTAAGGCTAGGGCTCCCCTAGCCTTCAGGCTAGGGCACCCCTAGGCTTTAGGCTAGGGCTCCCCTAGGCTAAGGCTAGGGCTCCCCTAGCCTTCAGGCTAGGGCACCCCTAGGCTTTAGGCTAGGGCTCCCCTAGGCTAAGGCTAGGGCTCCCCTAGCCTTCAGGCTAGGGTACCCCTAGGCTTTAGGCTAGGGCTCCCCTAGGCTAAGGCTAGGGCTCCCCTAGCCTTCAGGCTAGGGCACCCCTAGGCTTTAGGCTAGGGCTCCCCTAGGCTAAGGCTAGGGCTCCCCTAGCCTTCAGGCTAGGGCACCCCTAGGCTTTAGGCTAGGGCTCCCCTAGGCTAAGGCTAGGGCTCCCCTAGCCTTCAGGCTAGGGCACCCCTAGGCTTTAGGCTCCCCTAGGCTAAGGCTAGGGCTCCCCTAGCCTTCAGGCTAGGGCACCCCTAGGCTTTAGGCTCCCCTAGGCTAAGGCTAGGGCTCCCCTAGCCTGCTGGCTAGGGCACCCCTAGGCTTTAGGCTCCCCTAGGCTAAGGCTAGGGCTCCCCTAGCCTTCAGGCTAGGGCACCCCTAGGCTTTAGGCTCCCCTAGGCTAAGGCTAGGGCTCCCCTAGGCTAAGGCTAGGGCTCCCCTAGCCTTCAGGCTAGGGCACCCCTAGGCTTTAGGCTCCCCTAGGCTAAGGCTAGGGCTCCCCTAGGCTAAGGCTAGGGCTCCCCTAGCCTTCAGGCTAGGGCACCCCTAGGCTTTAGGCTCCCTAGGCTAAGGCTAGGGCTCCCCTAGGCTAAGGCTAGGGCTCCCCTAGCCTTCAGGCTAGGGCACCCCTAGGCTTTAGGCTAGGGCTCCCCTAGGCTAAGGCTAGGGCTCCCCTAGCCTTCAGGCTAGGGCACCCCTAGGCTTTAGGCTAGGGCTCCCCTAGGCTAAGGCTAGGGTTCCCCTAGCCTTCAGGCTAGGGCACCCCTAGGCTGTAGGCTAGGGCTCCCCTAGGCTAAGGCTAGGGCTCCCCTAGCCTTCAGGCTAGGGCACCCCTAGGCTTTAGGCTAGGGCTCCCCTAGGCTAAGGCTAGGGCTCCCCTAGCCTTCAGGCTAGGGCACCCCTAGGCTTTAGGCTCCCCTAGGCTAAGGCTAGGGCTCCCCTAGCCTTCAGGCTAGGGCACCCCTAGGCTTTAGGCTCCCCTAGGCTAAGGCTAGGGCTCCCCTAGCCTTCAGGCTAGGGCACCCCTAGGCTTTAGGCTCCCCTAGGCTAAGGCTAGGGCTCCCCTAGCCTTCAGGCTAGGGCACCCCTAGGCTTTAGGCTCCCCTAGGCTAAGGCTAGGGCTCCCCTAGCCTTCAGGCTAGGGCACCCCTAGGCTTTAGGCTAGGGCTCCCCTAGGCTAAGGCTAGGGCTCCCCTAGCCTTCAGGCTAGGGCACCCCTAGGCTTTAGGCTCCCCTAGGCTTAGGCTAGGGCTCCCCTAGCCTTCAGGCTAGGGCACCCCTAGGCTTTAGGCTCCCCTAGGCTAAGGCTAGGGCTCCCCTAGCCTTCAGGCTAGGGCACCCCTAGGCTTTAGGCTCCCCTAGGCTAAGGCTAGGGTTTCCCCTAGCCTTCAGGCTAGGGCACCCCTAGGCTTTAGGCTCCCCTAGGTTAAGGCTAGGGCTCCCCTAGCCTTCAGGCTAGGGCACCCCTAGGCTTTAGGCTCCCCTAGGCTAAGGCTAGGGCTCCCCTAGCCTTCAGGCTAGGGCACCCCTAGGCTTTAGGCTCCCCTAGGCTAAGGCTAGGGCTCCCCTAGCCTTCAGGCTAGGGCACCCCTAGGCTTTAGGCTCCCCTAGGCTAAGGCTAGGGCTCCCCTAGCCTTCAGGCTAGGGCACCCCTAGGCTTTAGGCTCCCCTAGGCTAAGGCTAGGGCTCCCCTAGCCTTCAGGCTAGGGCACCCCTAGGCTTTAGGCTCCCCTAGGCTAAGGCTAGGGCTCCCCTAGGCTAAGGCTAGGGCTCCCCTAGCCTTCAGGCTAGGGCACCCCTAGGCTTTAGGCTCCCCTAGGCTAAGGCTAGGGCTCCCCTAGGCTAAGGCTAGGGCTCCCCTAGCCTTCAGGCTAGGGCACCCCTAGGCTTTAGGCTCCCCTAGGCTAAGGCTAGGGCTCCCCTAGGGTAAGCCTAGGGCTCCCCTAGCCTTCAGGCTAGGGCACCCCTAGGCTTTAGGCTAGGGCTCCCCTAGGCTAAGGCTAGGGCTCCCCTAGCCTTCAGGCTAGGGCACCCCTAGGCTTTAGGCTAGGGCTCCCCTAGGCTAAGGCTAGGGCTCCCCTAGCCTTCAGGCTAGGGCACCCCTAGGCTTTAGGCTAGGGCTCCCCTAGGCTAAGGCTAGGGCTCCCCTAGCCTTCAGGCTAGGGCACCCCTAGGCTTTAGGCTAGGGCTCCCCTAGGCTAAGGCTAGGGCTCCCCTAGCCTTCAGGCTAGGGCACCCCTAGGCTTTAGGATAGGGCTCCCCTAGGCTAAGGCTAGGGCTCCCCTAGCCTTCAGGTTAGGGCACCCCTAGGCTTTAGGCTAGGGCTCCCCTAGGCTAAGGCTAGGGCTCCCCTAGCCTTCAGGCTAGGGCACCCCTAGGCTTTAGGCTAGGGCTCCCCTAGGCTAAGGCTAGGGCTCCCCAAGCCTTCAGGCTAGGGCACCCCTAGGCTTTAGGCTAGGGCTCCCCTAGGCTAAGGCTAGGGCTCCCCTAGCCTTCAGGCTAGGGCACCCCTAGGCTTTAGGCTAGGGCTCCCCTAGGCTAAGGCTAGGGCTCCCCTAGCCTTCAGGCTAGGGCACCCCTAGGCTTTAGGCTAGGGCTCCCCTAGGCTAAGGCTAGGGCTCCCCTAGCCTTCAGGCTAGGGCACCCCTAGGCTTTAGGCTAGGGCTCCCCTAGGCTAAGGCTAGGGCTCCCCTAGCCTTCAGGCTAGGGCACCCCTAGGCTGTAGGCTAGGGCTCCCCTAGGCTAAGGCTAGGGCTCCCCTAGCCTTCAGGCTAGGGCACCCCTAGGCTGTAGGCTAGGGCTCCCCTAGGCTAAGGCTAGGGCTCCCCTAGCCTTCAGGCTAGGGCACCCCTAGGCTGTAGGCTAGGGCTCCCCTAGGCTAAGGCTAGGGCTCCCCTAGCCTTCAGGCTAGGGCACCCCTAGTCTTTAGGCTCCCCTAGGCTAAGGCTAGGGCTCCCCTAGCCTTCAGGCTAGGGCACCCCTAGGCTTTAGGCTCCCCTAGGCTAAGGCTAGGGCTCCCCTAGCCTTCAGGCTAGGGCACCCCTAGGCTTTAGGCTCCCCTAGGCTAAGGCTAGGGCTCCCCTAGCCTTCAGGCTAGGGCACCCCTAGGCTTTAGGCTAGGGCTCCCCTAGGCTAAGGCTAGGGCTCCCCTAGCCTTCAGGCTAGGGCACCCCTAGGCTTTAGGCTCCCCTAGGCTAAGGCTAGGGCTCCCCTAGCCTTCAGGCTAGGGCACCCCTAGGCTTTAGGCTCCCCTAGGCTAAGGCTAGGGCTCCCCTAGCCTTCAGGCTAGGGCACCCCTAGGCTTTAGGCTGCCCTAGAATAAGGCTAGGGCTCCCCTAGCCTTCAGGCTAGGGCAACCCTAGGCTTTAGGCTAGGGCTCCCCTAGGCTAAGGCTAGGGCTCCCCTAGCCTTCAGGCTAGGGCACCCCTAGGCTTTGGGCTCCCCTAGGCTAAGGCTAGGGCTCCCCTAGCCTTCAGGCTAGGGCACCCCTAGGCTTTGGGCTCCCCTAGGCTAAGGCGAGGGCTCCCCTAGCCTTCAGGCTAGGGCACCCCTAGGCTTTGGGCTCCCCTAGGCTAAGGCGAGGACTCCCCTAGCCTTCAGGCTAGGGCACCCCTAGGCTTTAGGCTCGGGCTCCCCTAGGCTAAGGCGAGGGCTCCCCTAGCCTTCAGGCTAGGGCACCCCTAGGCTTTAGGCTCGGGCTCCCCTAGGCTAAGGCTAGGGCTCCCCTAGCCTTCAGGCTAGGGCACCCTTAGGCTTTAGGCTCCCCTAGGCTAAGGCTAGGGCTCCCCTAGCCTTCAGGCTAGGGCACCCCTAGGCTTTAGGCTCCCCTAGGCTAAGGCTAGGGCTCCCCTAGCCTTCAGGCTAGGGCACCCCTAGGCTTTAGGCTCGGCTCCCCTAGGCTAAGGCGAGGGCTCCCCTAGCCTTCAGGCTAGGGCACCCCTAGGCTTTAGGCTCGGGCTCCCCTAGGCTAAGGCGAGGGCTCCCCTAGCCTTCAGGCTAGGGCACCCCTAGGCTTTAGGCTCGGGCTCCCCTAGGCTAAGGCGAGGGCTCCCCTAGCCTTCAGGCTAGGGCACCCCTAGGCTTTAGGCTCGGGCTCCCCTAGGCTAAGGCGAGGGCTCCCCTAGCCTTCAGGCAAGGGCACCCCTAGGCTTTAGGCTCGGGCTCCCCTAGGCTAAGGCGAGGGCTCCCCTAGCCTTCAGGCTAGGGCACCCCTAGGCTTTAGGCTCGGGCTCCCCTAGGCTAAGGCGAGGGCTCCCCTAGCCTTCAGGCTAGGGCACCCCTAGGCTTTAGGCTCGGGCTCCCCTAGGCTAAGGCGAGGGCTCCCCTAGCCTTCAGGCTAGGGCACCCCTAGGCTTTAGGCTCGGGCTCCCCTAGGCTAAGGCGAGGGCTCCCCTAGCCTTCAGGCTAGGGCACCCCTAGGCTTTAGGCTCGGCTCCCCTAGGCTAAGGCGAGGGCTCCCCTAGCCTTCAGGCTAGGGCACCCCTAGGCTTTAGGCTCGGGCTCCCCTAGGCTAAGGCGAGGGCTCCCCTAGCCTTCAGGCTAGGGCACCCCTAGGCTTTAGGCTCGGGCTCCCCTAGGCTAAGGCGAGGGCTCCCCTAGCCTTCAGGCTAGGGCACCCCTAGGCTTTAGGCTCGGGCTCCCCTAGGCTAAGGCGAGGGCTCCCCTAGCCTTCAGGCTAGGGCACCCCTAGGCTTTAGGCTCGGGCTCCCCTAGGCTAAGGCGAGGGCTCCCCTAGCCTTCAGGCTAGGGCACCCCTAGGCTTTAGGCTCGGCTCCCCTAGGCTAAGGCGAGGGCTCCCCTAGCCTTCAGGCTAGGGCACCCCTAGGCTTTAGGCTCGGGCTCCCCTAGGCTAAGGCGAGGGCTCCCCTAGCCTTCAGGCTAGGGCACCCCTAGGCTTTAGGCTCGGGCTCCCCTAGGCTAAGGCGAGGGCTCCCCTAGCCTTCAGGCTAGGGCACCCCTAGGCTTTAGGCTCGGGCTCCCCTAGGCTAAGGCGAGGGCTCCCCTAGCCTTCAGGCTAGGGCACCCCTAGGCTTTAGGCTCGGGCTCCCCTAGGCTAAGGCGAGGGCTCCCCTAGCCTTCAGGCTAGGGCACCCCTAGGCTTTAGGCTCGGGCTCCCCTAGGCTAAGGCGAGGGCTCCCCTAGCCTTCAGGCTAGGGCACCCCTAGGCTTTAGGCTCGGCTCCCCTAGGCTAAGGCGAGGGCTCCCCTAGCCTTCAGGCTAGGGCACCCCTAGGCTTTAGGCTCGGGCTCCCCTAGGCTAAGGCGAGGGCTCCCCTAGCCTTCAGGCTAGGGCACCCCTAGGCTTTAGGCTCGGGCTCCCCTAGGCTAAGGCGAGGGCTCCCCTAGCCTTCAGGCTAGGGCACCCCTAGGCTTTAGGCTCGGGCTCCCCTAGGCTAAGGCGAGGGCTCCCCTAGCCTTCAGGCTAGGGCACCCCTAGGCTTTAGGCTCGGGCTCCCCTAGGCTAAGGCGAGGGCTCCCCTAGCCTTCAGGCTAGGGCACCCCTAGGCTTTAGGCTCGGGCTCCCCTAGGCTAAGGCGAGGGCTCCCCTAGCCTTCAGGCTAGGGCACCCCTAGGCTTTAGGCTCGGGCTCCCCTAGGCTAAGGCGAGGGCTCCCCTAGCCTTCAGGCTAGGGCACCCCTAGGCTTTAGGCTCGGCTCCCCTAGCCTAAGGCGAGGGCTCCCCTAGCCTTCATGCTAGGGCACCCCTAGGCTTTAGGCTCGGGCTCCCCTAGGCTAAGGCGAGGGCTCCCCTAGCCTTCAGGCTAGGGCACCCCTAGGCTTTAGGCTCGGGCTCCCCTAGGCTAAGGCGAGGGCTCCCCTAGCCTTCAGGCTAGGGCACCCCTAGGCTTTAGGCTCGGGCTCCCCTAGGCTAAGGCGAGGGCTCCCCTAGCCTTCAGGCTAGGGCACCCCTAGGCTTTAGGCTCGGGCTCCCCTAGGCTAAGGCGAGGGCTCCCCTAGCCTTCAGGCTAGGGCACCCCTAGGCTTTAGGCTCGGCTCCCCTAGGCTAAGGCGAGGGCTCCCCTAGCCTTCAGGCTAGGGCACCCCTAGGCTTTAGGCTCGGGCTCCCCTAGGCTAAGGCGAGGGCTCCCCTAGCCTTCAGGCTAGGGCACCCCTAGGCTTTAGGCTCGGGCTCCCCTAGGCTAAGGCGAGGGCTCCCCTAGCCTTCAGGCTAGGGCACCCCTAGGCTTTAGGCTCGGGCTCCCCTAGGCTAAGGCGAGGGCTCCCCTAGCCTTCAGGCTAGGGCACCCCTAGGCTTTAGGCTCGGGCTCCCCTAGGCTAAGGCGAGGGCTCCCCTAGCCTTCAGGCTAGGGCACCCCTAGGCTTTAGGCTCGGGCTCCCCTAGGCTAAGGCTAGGGCTCCCCTAGCCTTCAGGCTAGGGCACCCTTAGGCTTTAGGCTCCCCTAGGCTAAGGCTAGGGCTCCCCTAGCCTTCAGGCTAGGGCACCCCTAGGCTTTAGGCTCCCCTAGGCTAAGGCTAGGGCTCCCCTAGCCTTCAGGCTAGGGCACCCCTAGGCTTTAGGCTCCCCTAGGCTAAGGCTAGGGCTCCCCTAGCCTTCAGGCTAGGGCACCCCTAGGCTTCAGGCTCCCCTAGGCTAAGGCTAGGGCTCCCCTAGCCTTCAGGCTAGGGCACCCCTAGGCTTCAGGCTCCCCTAGGCTAAGGCTAGGGCTCCCCTAGCCTTCAGGCTAGGGCACCCCTAGGCTTCAGGCTCCCCTACGCTAAGGCTAGGGCTCCCCTAGCCTTCAGGCTAGGGCACCCTAGGCTTTAGGCTCGGGCTCCCCAAGGCTAAGGCTAGGGCTCCCCTAGCCTTCAGGCTAGGGCACCCCTAGGCTTTAGGCTCGGGCTCCCCTAGGCTAAGGCTAGGGCTCCCCTAGCCTTCAGGCTAGGGCACCCCTAGGCTTTAGGCTCGGGCTCCCCTAGGCTAAGGCTAGGGCTCCCCTAGCCTTCAGGCTAGGGCACCCCTAGGCTTTAGGCTCGGGCTCCCCTAGGCTAAGGCTAGGGCTCCCCTAGCCTTCAGGCTAGGGCACCCCTAGGCTTTAGGCTCGGGCTCCCCTAGGCTAAGGCTACGGCTCCCCTAGCCTTCAGGCTAGGGCACCCCTAGGCTTTAGGCTCGGGCTCCCCTAGGCTAAGGCTAGGGCTCCCCTAGCCTTCAGGCTAGGGCACCCCTAGGCTTTAGGCTCCCCTAGGCTAAGGCTAGGGCTCCCCTAGCCTTCAGGCTAGGGCACCCCTAGGCTTTAGGATCCCCTAGGCTAAGGCTAGGGCTCCCCTAGCCTTCAGGCTAGGGCACCCCTAGGCTTTAGGCTCCCCTAGGCTAAGGCTAGGGCTCCCCTAGCCTTCAGGCTAGGGCACCCCTAGGCTTTGGGCTCCCCTAGGCTAAGGCTAGGGCTCCCCTAGCCTTCAGGCTAGGGCACCCCTAGGCTTTGGGCTCCCCTAGGCTAAGGCTCGGGCTCCCCTAGCCTTCAGGCTAGGGCACCCCTAGCCTTCAGACTAGGGCACCCCTAGGCTTTAGGCTCGGGCTCCCCTAGGCTAAGGCTAGGGCTCCCCTAGCCTTCAGGCTAGGGCACCCCTAGGCTTTAGGCTCGGGCTCCCCTAGGCTAAGGCTAGGGCTCCCCTAGCCTTCAGGCTAGGGCACCCCTAGGCTTTATGCTCGGGCTCCCCTAGGCTAAGGCTAGGGCTCCCCTAGCCTTCAGGCTAGGGCACCCCTAGGCTTTAGGCTCGGGCTCCCCTAGGCTAAGGCTAGGGCTCCCCTAGCCTTCAGGCTAGGGCACCCCTAGGCTTTAGGCTCGGGCTCCCCTAGGCTAAGGCTAGGGCTGCCCTAGCCTTCAGGCTAGGGCACCCCTAGGCTTTAGGCTCGGGCTCCCCTAGGCTAAGGCTAGGGCTCCCCTAGCCTTCAGGCTAGGGCACCCCTAGGCTTTAGGCTCGGGCTCCCCTAGGCTAAGGCTAGGGCTCCCCTAGCCTTCAGGCTAGGGCACCCCTAGGCTTTAGGCTCGGGCTCCCCTAGGCTAAGGCTAGGGCTCCCCTAGCCTTCAGGCTAGGGCACCCCTAGGCTTTAGGCTCGGGCTCCCCTAGGCTAAGGCTAGGGCTCCCCTAGCCTTCAGGCTAGGGCACCCCTAGGCTTTAGGCTCGGGCTCCCCTAGGCTAAGGCTAGGGCTCCCCTAGCCTTCAGGCTAGGGCACCCCTAGGCTTTAGGCTCGGGCTCCCCTAGGCTAAGGCTAGGGCTCCCCTAGCCTTCAGGCTAGGGCACCCCTAGGCTTTAGGCTCGGGCTCCCCTAGGCTAAGGCTAGGGCTCCCCTAGCCTTCAGGCTAGGGCACGCCTAGGCTTTAGGCTCGGGCTCCCCTAGGCTAAGGCTAGGGCTCCCCTAGCCTTCAGGCTAGGGCACCCCTAGGCTTTAGGCTCCCCTAGGCTAAGGCTAGGGTTCCCCTAGCCTTCAGGCTAGGGCACCCCTAGGCTTTAGGCTCCCCTAGGTTAAGGCTAGGGCTCCCCTAGCCTTCAGGCTAGGGCACCCCTAGGCTTTAGGCTCCCCTAGGCTAAGGCTAGGGCTCCCCTAGCCTTCAGGCTAGGGCACCCCTAGGCTTTAGGCTCCCCTAGGCTAAGGCTAGGGCTCCCCTAGCCTTCAGGCTAGGGCACCCCTAGGCTTTAGGCTAGGGCTCCCCTAGGCTAAGGCTAGGGCTCCCCTAGCCTTCAGGCTAGGGCACCCCTAGGCTTTAGGCTCCCCTAGGCTAAGGCTATGGCTCCCCTAGCCTTCAGGCTAGGGCACCCCTAGGCTTTAGGCTCCCCTAGGCTAAGGCTAGGGCTCCCCTAGCCTTCAGGCTAGGGCACCCCTAGGCTTTAGGCTCCCCTAGGCTAAGGCTAGGGCTCCCCTAGCCTTCAGGCTAGGGCACCCCTAGGCTTTAGGCTCCCCTAGGCTAAGGCTAGGGCTCCCCTAGCCTTCAGGCTAGGGCACCCCTAGGCTTTAGGCTCCCCTAGGCTAAGGCTAGGGCTCCCCTAGGCTAAGGCTAGGGCTCCCCTAGCCTTCAGGCTAGGGCACCCCTAGGCTTTAGGCTCCCCTAGGCTAAGGCTAGGGCTCCCCTAGGCTAAGGCTAGGGCTCCCCTAGCCTTCAGGCTAGGGCACCCCTAGGCTTTAGGCTCCCCTAGGCTAAGGCTAGGGCTCCCCTAGGGTAAGGCTAGGGCTCCCCTAGCCTTCAGGCTAGGGCACCCCTAGGCTTTAGGCTAGGGCTCCCCTAGGCTAAGGCTAGGGCTCCCCTAGCCTTCAGGCTAGGGCACCCCTAGGCTTTAGGCTAGGGCTCCCCTAGGCTAAGGCTAGGGCTCCCCTAGCCTTCAGGCTAGGGCACCCCTAGGCTTTAGGCTAGGGCTCCCCTAGGCTAAGGCTAGGGCTCCCCTAGCCTTCAGGCTAGGGCACCCCTAGGCTTTAGGCTAGGGCTCCCCTAGGCTAAGGCTAGGGCTCCCCTAGCCTTCAGGCTAGGGCACCCCTAGGCTTTAGGCTAGGGCTCCCCTAGGCTAAGGCAAGGGCTCCCCTAGCCTTCAGGCTAGGGCACGCCTAGGCTTTAGGCTAGGGCTCCCCTAGGCTAAGGCTAGGGCTCCCCTAGCCTTCAGGCTAGGGCACCCCTAGGCTTTAGGCTAGGGCTCCCCTAGGCTAAGGCTAGGGCTCCCCAAGCCTTCAGGCTAGGGCACCCCTAGGCTTTAGGCTAGGGCTCCCCTAGGCTAAGGCTAGGGCTCCCCTAGCCTTCAGGCTAGGGCACCCCTAGGCTTTAGGCTAGGGCTCCCCTAGGCTAAGGCTAGGGCTCCCCTAGCCTTCAGGCTAGGGCACCCCTAGGCTTTAGGCTAGGGCTCCCCTAGGCTAAGGCTAGGGCTCCCCTAGCCTTCAGGCTAGGGCACCCCTAGGCTGTAGGCTAGGGCTCCCCTAGGCTAAGGCTAGGGCTCCCCTAGCCTTCAGGCTAGGGCACCCCTAGGCTGTAGGCTAGGGCTCCCCTAGGCTAAGGCTAGGGCTCCCCTAGCCTTCAGGCTAGGGCACCCCTAGGCTGTAGGCTAGGGCTCCCCTAGGCTAAGGCTAGGGCTCCCCTAGCCTTCAGGCTAGGGCACCCCTAGGCTGTAGGCTAGGGCTCCCCTAGGCTAAGGCTAGGGCTCCCCTAGCCTTCAGGCTAGGGCACCCCTAGTCTTTAGGCTCCCCTAGGCTAAGGCTAGGGCTCCCCTAGCCTTCAGGCTAGGGCACCCCTAGGCTTTAGGCTCCCCTAGGCTAAGGCTAGGGCTCCCCTAGCCTTCAGGCTAGGGCACCCCTAGGCTTTAGGCTCCCCTAGGCTAAGGCTAGGGCTCCCCTAGCCTTCAGGCTAGGGCACCCCTAGGCTTTAGGCTAGGGCTCCCCTAGGCTAAGGCTAGGGCTCCCCTAGCCTTCAGGCTAGGGCACCCCTAGGCTTTAGGCTCCCCTAGGCTAAGGCTAGGGCTCCCCTAGCCTTCAGGCTAGGGCACCCCTAGGCTTTAGGCTCCCCTAGGCTAAGGCTAGGGCTCCCCTAGCCTTCAGGCTAGGACACCCCTAGGCTTTAGGCTCCCCTAGGCTAAGGCTAGGGCTCCCCTAGCCTTCAGGCTAGGGCAACCCTAGGCTTTAGGCTAGGGCTCCCCTAGGCTAAGGCTAGGGCTCCCCTAGCCTTCAGGCTAGGGCACCCCTAGGCTTTGTGCTCCCCTAGGCTAAGGCTAGGGCTCCCCTAGCCTTCAGGCTAGGGCACCCCTAGGCTTTGGGCTCCCCTAGGCTAAGGCTAGGGCTCCCCTAGCCTTCAGGCTAGGGCACCCCTAGGCTTTGGGCTCCCCTAGGCTAAGGCGAGGGCTCCCCTAGCCTTCAGGCTAGGGCACCCCTAGGCTTTGGGCTCCCCTAGGCTAAGGCGAGGGCTCCCCTAGCCTTCAGGCTAGGTCACCCCTAGGCTTTAGGCTCGGGCTCCCCTAGGCTAAGGCGAGGGCTCCCCTAGCCTTCAAGCTAGGGCACCCCTAGGCTTTAGGCTCGGGCTCCCCTAGGCTAAGGCGAGGGCTCCCCTAGCCTTCAGGCTAGGGCACCCCTAGGCTTTAGGCTCGGGCTCCCCTAGGCTAAGGCGAGGGCTCCCCTAGCCTTCAGGCTAGGGCACCCCTAGGCTTTAGGCTCGGGCTCCCCTAGGCTAAGGCGAGGGCTCCCCTAGCCTTCAGGCTAGGGCACCCCTAGGCTTTAGGCTCGGGCTCCCCTAGGCTAAGGCGAGGGCTCCCCTAGCCTTCAGGCTAGGGCACCCCTAGGCTTTAGGCTCGGGCTCCCCTAGGCTAAGGCGAGGGCTCCCCTAGCCTTCAGGCTAGGGCACCCCTAGGCTTTAGGCTCGGGCTCCCCTAGGCTAAGGCGAGGGCTCCCCTAGCCTTCAGGCTAGGGCACCCCTAGGCTTTAGGCTCGGGCTCCCCTAGGCTAAGGCGAGGGCTCCCCTAGCCTTCAGGCTAGGGCACCCCTAGGCTTTAGGCTCGGGCTCCCCTAGGCTAAGGCGAGGGCTCCCCTAGCCTTCAGGCTAGGGCACCCCTAGGCTTTAGGCTCGGGCTCCCCTAGGCTAAGGCGAGGGCTCCCCTAGCCTTCAGGCTAGGGCACCCCTAGGCTTTAGGCTCGGGCTCCCCTAGGCTAAGGCGAGGGCTCCCCTAGCCTTCAGGCTAGGGCACCCCTAGGCTTTAGGCTCGGGCTCCCCTAGGCTAAGGCGAGGGCTCCCCTAGCCTTCAGGCTAGGGCACCCCTAGGCTTTAGGCTCGGGCTCCCCTAGGCTAAGGCGAGGGCTCCCCTAGCCTTCAGGCTAGGGCACCCCTAGGCTTTAGGCTCGGGCTCCCCTAGGCTAAGGCGAGGGCTCCCCTAGCCTTCAGGCTAGGGCACCCCTAGGCTTTAGGCTCGGGCTCCCCTAGGCTAAGGCGAGGGCTCCCCTAGCCTTCAGGCTAGGGCACCCCTAGGCTTTAGGCTCGGGCTCCCCTAGGCTAAGGCGAGGGCTCCCCTAGCCTTCAGGCTAGGGCACCCCTAGGCTTTAGGCTCGGGCTCCCCTAGGCTAAGGCGAGGGCTCCCCTAGCCTTCAGGCTAGGGCACCCCTAGGCTTTAGGCTCGGGCTCCCCTAGGCTAAGGCGAGGGCTCCCCTAGCCTTCAGGCTAGGGCACCCCTAGGCTTTAGGCTCGGGCTCCCCTAGGCTAAGGCGAGGGCTCCCCTAGCCTTCAGGCTAGGGCACCCCTAGGCTTTAGGCTCGGGCTCCCCTAGGCTAAGGCGAGGGCTCCCCTAGCCTTCAGGCTAGGGCACCCCTAGGCTTTAGGCTCGGGCTCCCCTAGGCTAAGGCGAGGGCTCCCCTAGCCTTCAGGCTAGGGCACCCCTAGGCTTTAGGCTCGGGCTCCCCTAGGCTAAGGCGAGGGCTCCCCTAGCCTTCAGGCTAGGGCACCCCTAGGCTTTAGGCTCGGGCTCCCCTAGGCTAAGGCGAGGGCTCCCCTAGCCTTCAGGCTAGGGCACCCCTAGGCTTTAGGCTCGGGCTCCCCTAGGCTAAGGCGAGGGCTCCCCTAGCCTTCAGGCTAGGGCACCCCTAGGCTTTAGGCTCGGGCTCCCCTAGGCTAAGGCGAGGGCTCCCCTAGCCTTCAGGCTAGGGCACCCCTAGGCTTTAGGCTCGGGCTCCCCTAGGCTAAGGCGAGGGCTCCCCTAGCCTTCAGGCTAGGGCACCCCTAGGCTTTAGGCTCGGGCTCCCCTAGGCTAAGGCGAGGGCTCCCCTAGCCTTCAGGCTAGGGCACCCCTAGGCTTTAGGCTCGGGCTCCCCTAGGCTAAGGCGAGGGCTCCCCTAGCCTTCAGGCTAGGGCACCCCTAGGCTTTAGGCTCGGGCTCCCCTAGGCTAAGGCGAGGGCTCCCCTAGCCTTCAGGCTAGGGCACCCCTAGGCTTTAGGTTCGGGCTCCCCTAGGCTAAGGCGAGGGCTCCCCTAGCCTTCAGGCTAGGGCACCCCTAGGCTTTAGGCTCGGGCTCCCCTAGGCTAAGGCGAGGGCTCCCCTAGCCTTCAGGCTAGGGCACCCCTAGGCTTTAGGCTCGGGCTCCCCTAGGCTAAGGCTAGGGCTCCCCTAGCCTTCAGGCTAGGGCACCCTTAGGCTTTAGGCTCCCCTAGGCTAAGGCTAGGGCTCCCCTAGCCTTCAGGCTAGGGCACCCCTAGGCTTTAGGCTCCCCTAGGCTAAGGCTAGGGCTCCCCTAGCCTTCAGGCTAGGGCACCCCTAGGCTTCAGGCTCCCCTAGGCTAAGGCTAGGGCTCCCCTAGCCTTCAGGCTAGGGCACCCCTAGGCTTCAGGCTCCCCTAGGCTAAGGCTAGGGCTCCCCTAGCCTTCAGGCTAGGGCACCCCTAGGCTTCAGGCTCCCCTAGGCTAAGGCTAGGGCTCCCCTAGCCTTCAGGCTAGGGCACCCCTAGGCTTCAGGCTCCCCTAGGCTAAGGCTAGGGCTCCCCTAGCCTTCAGGCTAGGGCACCCCTAGGCTTCAGGCTCCCCTAGGCTAAGGCTAGGGCACCCCTAGGCTTTAGGCTCGGGCTCCCCAAGGCTAAGGCTAGGGCTCCCCTAGCCTTCAGGCTAGGGCACCCCTAGGCTTTAGGCTCGGGCTCCCCTAGGCTAAGGCTAGGGCTCCCCTAGCCTTCAGGCTAGGGCACCCCTAGGCTTTAGGCTCGGGCTCCCCTAGGCTAAGGCTAGGGCTCCCCTAGCCTTCAGGCTAGGGCACCCCTAGGCTTTAGGCTCGGGCTCCCCTAGGCTAAGGCTAGGGCTCCCCTAGCCTTCAGGCTAGGGCACCCCTAGGCTTTAGGCTCGGGCTCCCCTAGGCTAAGGCTAGGGCTCCCCTAGCCTTCAGGCTAGGGCACCCCTAGGCTTTAGGCTCGGGCTCCCCTAGGCTAAGGCTAGGGCTCCCCTAGCCTTCAGGCTAGGGCACCCCTAGGCTTTAGGCTCCCCTAGGCTAAGGCTAGGGCTCCCCTAGCCTTCAGGCTAGGGCACCCCTAGGCTTTAGGATCCCCTAGGCTAAGGCTAGGGCTCCCCTAGCCTTCAGGCTAGGGCACCCCTAGGCTTTAGGCTCCCCTAGGCTAAGGCTAGGGCTCCCCTAGCCTTCAGGCTAGGGCACCCCTAGGCTTTGGGCTCCCCTAGGCTAAGGCTAGGGCTCCCCTAGCCTTCAGGCTAGGGCACCCCTAGGCTTTGGGCTCCCCTAGGCTAAGGCTCGGGCTCCCCTAGCCTTCAGGCTAGGGCACCCCTAGCCTTCAGACTAGGGCA
Source organism: Tenrec ecaudatus (assembly GCF_050624435.1). NCBI lineage: Eukaryota > Metazoa > Chordata > Mammalia > Afrosoricida > Tenrecidae > Tenrec > Tenrec ecaudatus. The sequence continues at coordinate 61,880 of NW_027458217.1, forward strand.
CCCCTAGGCTTTAGGCTCGGGCTCCCCTAGGCTAAGGCTAGGGCTCCCCTAGCCTTCAGGCTAGGGCACCCCTAGGCTTTAGGCTCGGGCTCCCCTAGGCTAAGGCTAGGGCTCCCCTAGCCTTCAGGCTAGGGCACCCCTAGGCTTTAGGCTCGGGCTCCCCTAGGCTAAGGCTAGGGCTCCCCTAGCCTTCAGGCTAGGGCACCCCTAGGCTTTAGGCTCGGGCTCCCCTAGGCTAAGGCTAGGGCTCCCCTAGCCTTCAGGCTAGGGCACCCCTAGGCTTTAGGCTCGGGCTCCCCTAGGCTAAGGCTAGGGCTCCCCTAGCCTTCAGGCTAGGGCACCCCTAGGCTTTAGGCTCGGGCTCCCCTAGGCTAAGGCTAGGGCTCCCCTAGCCTTCAGGCTAGGGCACCCCTAGGCTTTAGGCTCGGGCTCCCCTAGGCTAAGGCTAGGGCTCCCCTAGCCTTCAGGCTAGGGCACCCCTAGGCTTTAGGCTCGGGCTCCCCTAGGCTAAGGCTAGGGCTCCCCTAGCCTTCAGGCTAGGGCACCCCTAGGCTTTAGGCTCGGGCTCCCCTAGGCTAAGGCTAGGGCTCCCCTAGCCTTCAGGCTAGGGCACCCCTAGGCTTTAGGCTCGGGCTCCCCTAGGCTAAGGCTAGGGCTCCCCTAGCCTTCAGGCTAGGGCACCCCTAGGCTTTAGGCTCGGGCTCCCCTAGGCTAAGGCTAGGGCTCCCCTAGCCTTCAGGCTAGGGCACCCCTAGGCTTTAGGCTCGGGCTCCCCTAGGCTAAGGCTAGGGCTCCCCTGGCCTTCAGGCTAGGGCACCCCTAGGCTTTAGGCTCGGGCTCCCCTAGGCTAAGGCTAGGGCTCCCCTGGCCTTCAGGCTAGGGCACCCCTAGGCTTTAGGCTCGGGCTCCCCTAGGCTAAGGCTAGGGCTCCCCTGGCCTTCGGGCTAGGGCACCCCTAGGCTTTAGGCTCGGGCTCCCCTAGGCTAAGGCTAGGGCTCCCCTGGCCTTCGGGCTAGGGCACCCCTAGGCTTTAGGCTCGGGCTCCCCTAGGCTAAGGCTAGGGCTCCCCTAGCCTTCGGGCTAGGGCACCCCTAGGCTTTAGGCTCGGGCTCCCCTAGGCTAAGGCTAGGGCTCCCCTAGCCTTCGGGCTAGGGCACCCCTAGGCTTTAGGCTCGGGCTCCCCTAGGCTAAGGCTAGGGCTCCCCTAGCCTTCGGGCTAGGGCACCCCTAGGCTTTAGGCTCGGGCTCCCCTAGGCTAAGGCTAGGGCTCCCCTAGCCTTCGGGCTAGGGCACCCCTAGGCTTTAGGCTCGGGCTCCCCTAGGCTAAGGCTAGGGCTCCCCTAGCCTTCAGGCTAGGGCACCCCTAGGCTTTAGGCTCGGGCTCCCCTAGGCTAAGGCTAGGGCTCCCCTAGCCTTCAGGCTAGGGCACCCCTAGGCTTTAGGCTCGGGCTCCCCTAGGCTAAGGCTAGGGCTCCCCTAGCCTTCAGGCTAGGGCACCCCTAGGCTTTAGGCTCCGGCTCCCCTAGGCTAAGGCAGGGCTCCCCTAGCCTTCAGGCTAGGGCACCCCTAGGCTTTAGGCTCCGGCTCCCCTAGGCTAAGGCTAGGGCTCCCCTAGCCTTCAGGCTAGGGCACCCCTAGGCTTTAGGCTCGGGCTCCCCTAGGCTAAGGCTAGGGCTCCCCTAGCCTTCAGGCTAGGGCACCCCTAGGCTTTAGGCTCGGGCTCCCCTAGGCTAAGGCTAGGGCTCCCCTAGCCTTCAGGCTAGGGCACCCCTAGGCTTTAGGCTCGGGCTCCCCTAGGCTAAGGCTAGGGCTCCCCTAGCCTTCAGGCTAAGGCACCCCTAGGCTTTAGGCTCGCGCTCCCCTAGGCTAAGGCTAGGGCTCCCCTAGCCTTCAGGCTAGGGCACCCCTAGGCTTTAGGCTCGGGCTCCCCTAGGCTAAGGCTAGGGCTCCCCTAGCCTTCAGGCTAGGGCACCCCTAGGCTTTAGGCTCGGGCTCCCCTAGGCTAAGGCTAGGGCTCCCCTAGCCTTCAGGCTAGGGCACCCCTAGGCTTTAGGCTCGGGCTCCCCTAGGCTAAGGCTAGGGCTCCCCTAGCCTTCAGGCTAGGGCACCCCTAGGCTTTAGGCTCGGGCTCCCCTAGGCTAAGGCTAGGGCTCCCCTAGCCTTCAGGCTAGGGCACCCCTAGGCTTTAGGCTCGGGCTCCCCTAGGCTAAGGCTAGGGCTCCCCTAGCCTTCAGGCTAGGGCACCCCTAGGCTTTAGGCTCGGGCTCCCCTAGGCTAAGGCTAGGGCTCCCCTAGCCTTCAGGCTAGGGCACCCCTAGGCTTTAGGCTCGGGCTCCCCTAGGCTAAGGCTAGGGCTCCCCTAGCCTTCAGGCTAGGGCACCCCTAGGCTTTAGGCTCGGGCTCCCCTAGGCTAAGGCTAGGGCTCCCCTAGCCTTCAGGCTAGGGCACCCCTAGGCTTTAGGCTCGGGCTCCCCTAGGCTAAGGCTAGGGCTCCCCTAGCCTTCAGGCTAGGGCACCCCTAGGCTTTAGGCTCCCCTAGGCTAAGGCTAGGGCTCCCCTAGCCTTCAGGCTAGGGCACCCCTAGGCTTTAGGCTCCCCTAGGCTAAGGCTAGGGCTCCCCTAGCCTTCAGGCTAGGGCTCCCCTAGCCTTCAGGCTAGTGCACCCCTAGGCTTTAGGCTCCCCTAGGCTAAGGCTAGGGCTCCCCTAGCCTTCAGGCTAGGGCACCCCTAGGCTTTAGGCTCCCCTAGGCTAAGGCTAGGGCTCCCCTAGCCTTCAGGCTAGGGCACCCCTAGGCTTTAGGCTCCCCTAGGCTAAGGCTAGGGCTCCCCTAGCCTTCAGGCTAGGGCACCCCTAGGCTTTAGGCTCCCCTAGGCTAAGGCTAGGGCTCCCCTAGCCTTCAGGCTAGGGCACCCCTAGGCTTTAGGCTCCCCTAGGCTAAGGCTAGGGCTCCCCTAGGCTTCAGGCTAGAGCACCCCTAGGCTTTAGGCTCCCCTGGGCTAAGGCTAGGGCTCCCCTAGCCTTCAGGCTAGGGCACCCCTAGGCTTTAGGCTCGGGCTCCCCTAGGCTAAGGCTAGGGCTCCCCTAGCCTTCAGGCTAGGGCACCCCTAGGCTTTAGGCTCGGGCTCCCCTAGGCTAAGGCTAGGGCTCCCCTAGCCTCAGGCTAGGGGACCCCTAGGCTTTAGGCTCGGGCTCCCCTAGGCTAAGGCTAGGGCTCCCCAACCTTCAGGCTAGGGCACCCCTAGGCTTTAGGCTCGGGCTCCCCTAGGCTAAGGCTAGGGCTCCCCTAGCCTTCAGGCTAGGGCACCCCTAGGCTTTAGGCTCGGGCTCCCCTAGGCTAAGGCTAGGGCTCCCCTAGCCTTCAGGCTAGGGCACCCCTAGGCTTTAGGCTCGGGCTCCCCTAGGCTAAGGCTAGGGCTCCCCTAGCCTTCAGGCTAGGGCACCCCTAGGCTTTAGGCTCCCCTAGGCTAAGGCTAGGGCTCCCCTAGCCTTCAGGCTAGGGCACCCCTAGGCTTTAGGCTCCCCTAGGCTAAGGCTAGGGCTCCCCTAGCCTTCAGGCTAGGGCACCCCTAGGCTTTAGGCTCCCCTAGGCTAAGGCTAGGGCTCCCCTAGCCTTCAGGCTAGGGCACCCCTAGGCTTTAGGCTCGGGCTCCCCTAGGCTAAGGCTAGGGCTCCCCTAGCCTTCAGGCTAGGGCACCCCTAGGCTTTAGGCTCCCCTAGGCTAAGGCTAGGGCTCCCCTAGCCTTCAGGCTAGGGCACCCCTAGGCTTTAGGCTCGGGCTCCCCTAGGCTAAGGCTAGGGCTCCCCTAGCCTTCAGGCTAGGGCACCCCTAGGCTTTAGGCTCCCCTAGGCTAAGGCTAGGGCTCCCCTAGCCTTCAGGCTAGGGCACCCCTAGGCTTTAGGCTCGGGCTCCCCTAGGCTAAGGCTAGGGCTCCCCTAGCCTTCAGGCTAGGGCACCCCTAGGCTTTAGGCTCGGGCTCCCCTAGGCTAAGGCTAGGGCTCCCCTAGCCTTCAGGCTAGGGCACCCCTAGGCTTTAGGCTCGGGCTCCCCTAGGCTAAGGCTAGGGCTCCCCTAGCCTCAGGCTAGGGGACCCCTAGGCTTTAGGCTCGGGCTCCCCTAGGCTAAGGCGAGGGCTCCCCTAGCCTTCAGGCTAGGGCACCCCTAGGCTTTAGGCTCGGGCTCCCCTAGGCTAAGGCGAGGGCTCCCCTAGCCTTCAGGCTAGGGCACCCCTAGGCTTTAGGCTCGGGCTCCCCTAGGCTAAGGCGAGGGCTCCCCTAGCCTTCAGGCTAGGGCACCCCTAGGCTTTAGGCTCGGGCTCCCCTAGGCTAAGGCGAGGGCTCCCCTAGCCTTCAGGCTAGGGCACCCCTAGGCTTTAGGCTCGGGCTCCCCTAGGCTAAGGCGAGGGCTCCCCTAGCCTTCAGGCTAGGGCACCCCTAGGCTTTAGGCTCGGGCTCCCCTAGGCTAAGGCGAGGGCTCCCCTAGCCTTCAGGCTACGGCACCCCTAGGCTTTAGGCTCGGGCTCCCCTAGGCTAAGGCGAGGGCTCCCCTAGCCTTCAGGCTAGGGCACCCCTAGGCTTTAGGCTCGGGCTCCCCTAGGCTAAGGCGAGGGCTCCCCTAGCCTTCAGGCTAGGGCACCCCTAGGCTTTAGGTTCGGGCTCCCCTAGGCTAAGGCGAGGGCTCCCCTAGCCTTCAGGCTAGGGCACCCCTAGGCTTTAGGCTCGGGCTCCCCTAGGCTAAGGCGAGGGCTCCCCTAGCCTTCAGGCTAGGGCACCCCTAGGCTTTAGGCTCGGGCTCCCCTAGGCTAAGGCTAGGGCTCCCCTAGCCTTCAGGCTAGGGCACCCTTAGGCTTTAGGCTCCCCTAGGCTAAGGCTAGGGCTCCCCTAGCCTTCAGGCTAGGGCACCCCTAGGCTTTAGGCTCCCCTAGGCTAAGGCTAGGGCTCCCCTAGCCTTCAGGCTAGGGCACCCCTAGGCTTCAGGCTCCCCTAGGCTAAGGCTAGGGCTCCCCTAGCCTTCAGGCTAGGGCACCCCTAGGCTTCAGGCTCCCCTAGGCTAAGGCTAGGGCTCCCCTAGCCTTCAGGCTAGGGCACCCCTAGGCTTCAGGCTCCCCTAGGCTAAGGCTAGGGCTCCCCTAGCCTTCAGGCTAGGGCACCCCTAGGCTTCAGGCTCCCCTAGGCTAAGGCTAGGGCTCCCCTAGCCTTCAGGCTAGGGCACCCCTAGGCTTCAGGCTCCCCTAGGCTAAGGCTAGGGCTCCCCTAGCCTTCAGGCTAGGGCACCCCTAGGCTTTAGGCTCGGGCTCCCCAAGGCTAAGGCTAGGGCTCCCCTAGCCTTCAGGCTAGGGCACCCCTAGGCTTTAGGCTCGGGCTCCCCTAGGCTAAGGCTAGGGCTCCCCTAGCCTTCAGGCTAGGGCACCCCTAGGCTTTAGGCTCGGGCTCCCCTAGGCTAAGGCTAGGGCTCCCCTAGCCTTCAGGCTAGGGCACCCCTAGGCTTTAGGCTCGGGCTCCCCTAGGCTAAGGCTAGGGCTCCCCTAGCCTTCAGGCTAGGGCACCCCTAGGCTTTAGGCTCGGGCTCCCCTAGGCTAAGGCTAGGGCTCCCCTAGCCTTCAGGCTAGGGCACCCCTAGGCTTTAGGCTCGGGCTCCCCTAGGCTAAGGCTAGGGCTCCCCTAGCCTTCAGGCTAGGGCACCCCTAGGCTTTAGGCTCCCCTAGGCTAAGGCTAGGGCTCCCCTAGCCTTCAGGCTAGGGCACCCCTAGGCTTTAGGATCCCCTAGGCTAAGGCTAGGGCTCCCCTAGCCTTCAGGCTAGGGCACCCCTAGGCTTTAGGCTCCCCTAGGCTAAGGCTAGGGCTCCCCTAGCCTTCAGGCTAGGGCACCCCTAGGCTTTGGGCTCCCCTAGGCTAAGGCTAGGGCTCCCCTAGCCTTCAGGCTAGGGCACCCCTAGGCTTTGGGCTCCCCTAGGCTAAGGCTCGGGCTCCCCTAGCCTTCAGGCTAGGGCACCCCTAGCCTTCAGACTAGGGCACCCCTAGGCTTTAGGCTCGGGCTCCCCTAGGCTAAGGCTAGGGCTCCCCTAGCCTTCAGGCTAGGGCACCCCTAGGCTTTAGGCTCGGGCTCCCCTAGGCTAAGGCTAGGGCTCCCCTAGCCTTCAGGCTAGGGCACCCCTAGGCTTTAGGCTCGGGCTCCCCTAGGCTAAGGCTAGGGCTCCCCTAGCCTTCAGGCTAGGGCACCCCTAGGCTTTAGGCTCGGGCTCCCCTAGGCTAAGGCTAGGGCTCCCCTAGCCTTCAGGCTAGGGCACCCCTAGGCTTTAGGCTCGGGCTCCCCTAGGCTAAGGCTAGGGCTCCCCTAGCCTTCAGGCTAGGGCACCCCTAGGCTTTAGGCTCGGGCTCCCCTAGGCTAAGGCTAGGGCTCCCCTAGCCTTCAGGCTAGGGCACCCCTAGGCTTTAGGCTCGGGCTCCCCTAGGCTAAGGCTAGGGCTCCCCTAGCCTTCAGGCTAGGGCACCCCTAGGCTTTAGGCTCGGGCTCCCCTAGGCTAAGGCTAGGGCTCCCCTAGCCTTCGGGCTAGGGCACCCCTAGGCTTTAGGCTCGGGCTCCCCTAGGCTAAGGCTAGGGCTCCCCTGGCCTTCGGGCTAGGGCACCCCTAGGCTTTAGGCTCGGGCTCCCCTAGGCTAAGGCTAGGGCTCCCCTGGCCTTCGGGCTAGGGCACCCCTAGGCTTTAGGCTCAGGCTCCCCTAGGCTAAGGCTAGGGCTCCCCTGGCCTTCGGGCTAGGGCACCCCTAGGCTTTAGGCTCGGGCTCCCCTAGGCTAAGGCTAGGGCTCCCCTGGCCTTCGGGCTAGGGCACCCCTAGGCTTTAGGCTCGGGCTCCCCTAGGCTAAGGCTAGGGCTCCCCTGGCCTTCGGGCTAGGGCACCCCTAGGCTTTAGGCTCGGGCTCCCCTAGGCTAAGGCTAGGGCTCCCCTGGCCTTCGGGCTAGGGCACCCCTAGGCTTTAGGCTCGGGCTCCCCTAGGCTAAGGCTAGGGCTCCCCTGGCCTTCGGGCTAGGGCACCCCTAGGCTTTAGGCTCGGGCTCCCCTAGGCTAAGGCTAGGGCTCCCCTAGCCTTCGGGCTAGGGCACCCCTAGGCTTTAGGCTCGGGCTCCCCTAGGCTAAGGCTAGGGCTCCCCTAGCCTTCGGGCTAGGGCACCCCTAGGCTTTAGTCTCGGGCTCCCCTAGGCTAAGGCTAGGGCTCCCCTAGCCTTCAGGCTAGGGCACCCCTAGGCTTTAGGCTCGGGCTCCCCTAGGCTAAGGCTAGGGCTCCCCTAGCCTTCAGGCTAGGGCACCCCTAGGCTTTAGGCTCGGGCTCCCCTAGGCTAAGGCTAGGGCTCCCCTAGCCTTCAGGCTAGGGCACCCCTAGGCTTTAGGCTCGGGCTCCCCTAGGCTAAGGCTAGGGCTCCCCTAGCCTTCAGGCTAGGGCACCCCTAGGCTTTAGGCTCCGGCTCCCCTAGGCTAAGGCAGGGCTCCCCTAGCCTTCAGGCTAGGGCACCCCTAGGCTTTAGGCTCCGGCTCCCCTAGGCTAAGGCTAGGGCTCCCCTAGCCTTCAGGCTAGGGCACCCCTAGGCTTTAGGCTCGGGCTCCCCTAGGCTAAGGCTAGGGCTCCCCTAGCCTTCAGGCTAGGGCACCCCTAGGCTTTAGGCTCGGGCTCCCCTAGGCTAAGGCTAGGGCTCCCCTAGCCTTCAGGCTAGGGCACCCCTAGGCTTTAGGCTCGGGCTCCCCTAGGCTAAGGCTAGGGCTCCCCTAGCCTTCAGGCTAGGGCACCCCTAAGCTTTAGGCTCGCGCTCCCCTAGGCTAAGGCTAGGGCTCCCCTAGCCTTCAGGCTAGGGCACCCCTAGGCTTTAGGCTCGGGCTCCCCTAGGCTAAGGCTAGGGCTCCCCTAGCCTTCAGGCTAGGGCACCCCTAGGCTTTAGGCTCTGGCTCCCCTAGGCTAAGGCTAGGGCTCCCCTAGCCTTCAGGCTAGGGCACCCCTAGGCTTTAGGCTCGGGCTCCCCTAGGCTAAGGCTAGGGCTCCCCTAGCCTTCAGGCTAGGGCACCCCTAGGCTTTAGGCTCGGGCTCCCCTAGGCTAAGGCTAGGGCTCCCCTAGCCTTCAGGCTAGGGCACCCCTAGGCTTTAGGCTCGGGCTCCCCTAGGCTAAGGCTAGGGCTCCCCTAGCCTTCAGGCTAGGGCACCCCTAGGCTTTAGGCTCGGGCTCCCCTAGGCTAAGGCTAGGGCTCCCCTAGCCTTCAGGCTAGGGCACCCCTAGGCTTTAGGCTCGGGCTCCCCTAGGCTAAGGCTAGGGCTCCCCTAGCCTTCAGGCTATTGCACCCCTAGGCTTTAGGCTCGGGCTCCCCTAGGCTAAGGCTAGGGCTCCCCTAGCCTTCAGGCTAGGGCACCCCTAGGCTTTAGGCTCGGGCTCCCCTAGGCTAAGGCTAGGGCTCCCCTAGCCTTCAGGCTAGGGCACCCCTAGGCTTTAGGCTCGGGCTCCCCTAGGCTAAGGCTAGGGCTCCCCTAGCCTTCAGGCTAGGGCACCCCTAGGCTTTAGGCTCCCCTAGGCTAAGGCTAGGGCTCCCCTAGCCTTCAGGCTAGGGCACCCCTAGGCTTTAGGCTCCCCTAGGCTAAGGCTAGGGCTCCCCTAGCCTTCAGGCTAGGGCTCCCCTAGCCTTCAGGCTAGTGCACCCCTAGGCTTTAGGCTCCCCTAGGCTAAGGCTAGGGCTCCCCTAGCCTTCAGGCTAGGGCACCCCTAGGCTTTAGGCTCCCCTAGGCTAAGGCTAGGGCTCCCCTAGCCTTCAGGCTAGGGCACCCCTAGGCTTTAGGCTCCCCTAGGCTAAGGCTAGGGCTCCCCTAGCCTTCAGGCTAGGGCACCCCTAGGCTTTAGGCTCCCCTAGGCTAAGGCTAGGGCTCCCCTAGCCTTCAGGCTAGGGCACCCCTAGGCTTTAGGCTCCCCTAGGCTAAGGCTAGGGCTCCCCTAGGCTTCAGGCTATGGCACCCCTAGGCTTTAGGCTCCCCTGGGCTAAGGCTAGGGCTCCCCTAGCCTTCAGGCTAGGGCACCCCTAGGCTTTAGGCTCGGGCTCCCCTAGGCTAAGGCTAGGGCTCCCCTAGCCTTCAGGCTAGGGCACCCCTAGGCTTTAGGCTCGGGCTCCCCTAGGCTAAGGCTAGGGCTCCCCTAGCCTCAGGCTAGGGGACCCCTAGGCTTTAGGCTCGGGCTCCCCTAGGCTAAGGCTAGGGCTCCCCTAGCCTTCAGGCTAGGGCACCCCTAGGCTTTAGGCTCGGGCTCCCCTAGGCTAAGGCTAGGGCTCCCCTAGCCTTCAGGCTAGGGCACCCCTAGGCTTTAGGCTCGGGCTCCCCTAGGCTAAGGCTAGGGCTCCCCTAGCCTTCAGGCTAGGGCACCCCTAGGCTTTAGGCTCGGGCTCCCCTAGGCTAAGGCTAGGGCTCCCCTAGCCTTCAGGCTAGGGCACCCCTAGGCTTTAGGCTCGGGCTCCCCTAGGCTAAGGCTAGGGCTCCCCTAGCCTTCAGGCTAGGGCACCCCTAGGCTTTAGGCTCGGGCTCCCCTAGGCTAAGGCTAGGGCTCCCCTAGCCTTCAGGCTAGGGCACCCCTAGGCTTTAGGCTCGGGCTCCCCTAGGCTAAGGCTAGGGCTCCCCTAGCCTTCAGGCTAGGGCACCCCTAGGCTTTAGGCTCCCCTAGGCTAAGGCTAGGGCTCCCCTAGCCTTCAGGCTAGGGCACCCCTAGGCTTTAGGCTCCCCTAGGCTAAGGCTAGGGCTCCCCTAGCCTTCAGGCTAGGGCACCCCTAGGCTTTAGGCTCCCCTAGGCTAAGGCTAGGGCTCCCCTAGCCTTCAGGCTAGGGCACCCCTAGGCTTTAGGCTCGGGCTCCCCTAGGCTAAGGCTAGGGCTCCCCTAGCCTTCAGGCTAGGGCACCCCTAGGCTTTAGGCTCCCCTAGGCTAAGGCTAGGGCTCCCCTAGCCTTCAGGCTAGGGCACCCCTAGGCTTTAGGCTCGGGCTCCCCTAGGCTAAGGCTAGGGCTCCCCTAGCCTTCAGGCTAGGGCACCCCTAGGCTTTAGGCTCCCCTAGGCTAAGGCTAGGGCTCCCCTAGCCTTCAGGCTAGGGCACCCCTAGGCTTTAGGCTCGGGCTCCCCTAGGCTAAGGCTAGGGCTCCCCTAGCCTTCAGGCTAGGGCACCCCTAGGCTTTAGGCTCGGGCTCCCCTAGGCTAAGGCTAGGGCTCCCCTAGCCTTCAGGCTAGGGCACCCCTAGGCTTTAGGCTCGGGCTCCCCTAGGCTAAGGCTAGGGCTCCCCTAGCCTCAGGCTAGGGGACCCCTAGGCTTTAGGCTCGGGCTCCCCTAGGCTAAGGCTAGGGCACCCCTAGCCTTCAGGCTAGGGCACCCCTAGGCTTTAGGCTCGGGCTCCCCTAGGCTAAGGCTAGGGCTCCCCTAGCCTTCAGGCTAGGTCACCCCTAGGCTTTAGGCTCGGGCTCCCCTAGGCTAAGGCTAGGGCTCCCCTAGCCTTCAGGTTAGGGCACCCCTAGGCTTTAGGCTCGGGCTCCCCTAGGCTAAGGCTAGGGCTCCCCTAGCCTTCAGGCTAGGGCACCCCTAGGCTTTAGGCTCCCCTAGGCTAAGGCTAGGGCTCCCCTAGCCTTCAGGCTAGGGCACCCCTAGGCTTTAGGCTCCCCTAGGCTAAGGCTAGGGCTCCCCTAGCCTTCAGGCTAGGGCACCCCTAGGCTTTAGGCTCGGGCTCCCCTAGGCTAAGGCTAGGGCTCCCCTAGCCTTCAGGCTAGGGCACCCCTAGGCTTTAGGCTCCCCTAGGCTAAGGCTAGGGCTCCCCTAGCCTTCAGGCTAGGGCACCCCTAGGCTTTAGGCTCGGGCTCCCCTAGGCTAAGGCTAGGGCTCCCCTAGCCTTCAGGCTAGGGCACCCCTAGGCTTTAGGCTCCCCTAGGCTAAGGCTAGGGCTCCCCTAGCCTTCAGGCTAGGGCACCCCTAGGCTTTAGGCTCGGGCTCCCCTAGGCTAAGGCTAGGGCTCCCCTAGCCTTCAGGCTAGGGCACCCCTAGGCTTTAGGCTCCCCTAGGCTAAGGCTAGGGCTCCCCTAGCCTTCAGGCTAGGGCACCCCTAGGCTTTAGGCTCGGGCTCCCCTAGGCTAAGGCTAGGGCTCCCCTAGCCTTCAGGCTAGGGCACCCCTAGGCTTTAGGCTCCCCTAGGCTAAGGCTGGGGCTCCCCTAGCCTTCGGGCTAGGGCACCCCTAGGCTTTAGGCTCGGGCTCCCCTAGGCTAAGGCTAGGGCTCCCCTAGCCTTCAGGCTAGGGCACCCCTAGGCTTTAGGCTCCCCTAGGCTAAGGCTAGGGCTCCCCTAGCCTTCAGGCTAGGGCACCCCTAGGCTTTAGGCTCGGGCTCCCCTAGGCTAAGGCTAGGGCTCCCCTAGCCTTCAGGCTAGGGCACCCCTAGGCTTTAGGCTCCCCTAGGCTAAGGCTAGGGCTCCCCTAGCCTTCAGGCTAGGGCACCCCTAGGCTTTAGGCTCGGGCTCCCCTAGGCTAAGGCTAGGGCTCCCCTAGCCTTCAGGCTAGGGCACCCCTAGGCTTTAGGCTCCCCTAGGCTAAGGCTAGGGCTCCCCTAGCCTTCAGGCTAGGGCACCCCTAGGCTTTAGGCTAGGGCTCCCCTAGGCTAAGGCTAGCGCTCCCCTAGCCTTCAGGCTAGGGCACCCCTAGGCTTTAGGCTCCCCTAGGCTAAGGCTAGGGCTCCCCTAGCCTTCAGGCTAGGGCACCCCTAGGCTTTAGGCTAGGGCTCCCCTAGGCTAAGGCTAGGGCTCCCCTAGCCTTCAGGCTAGGGCACCCCTAGGCTTTAGGCTCCCCTAGGCTAAGGCTAGGGCTCCCCTAGCCTTCAGGCTAGGGCACCCCTAGGCTTTAGGCTAGGGCTCCCCTAGGCTAAGGCTAGGGCTCCCCTAGCCTTCAGGCTAGGGCACCCCTAGGCTTTAGGCTCCCCTAGGCTAAGGCTAGGGCTCCCCTAGCCTTCAGGCTAGGGCACCCCTAGGCTTTAGGCTAGGGCTCCCCTAGGCTAAGGCTAGGGCTCCCCTAGCCTTCAGGCTAGGGCACCCCTAGGCTTTAGGCTCCCCTAGTCTAAGGCTAGGGCTCCCCTAGCCTTCAGGCTAGGGCACCCCTAGGCTTTAGGCTCCCCTAGGCTAAGGCTAGGGCTCCCCTAGCCTTCAGGCTAGGGCACCCCTAGGCTTTAGGCTCCCCTAGGCTAAGGCTAGGGCTCCCCTAGCCTTCAGGCTAGGGCACCCCTAGGCTTTAGGCTCCCCTAGGCTAAGGCTAGGGCTCCCCTAGCCTTCAGGCTAGGGCACCCCTAGGCTTTAGGCTCCCCTAGGCTAAGGCTAGGGCTCCCCTAGCCTTCAGGCTAGGGCACCCCTAGGCTTTAGGCTCCCCTAGGCTAAGGCTAGGGCTCCCCTAGCCTTCAGGCTAGGGCACCCCTAGGCTTTAGGCTCCCCTGGGCTAAGGCTAGGGCTCCCCTAGCCTTCAGGCTAGGGCACCCCTAGGCTTTAGGCTCGGGCTCCCCTAGGCTAAGGCTAGGGCTCCCCTAGCCTTCAGGCTAGGGCACCCCTAGGCTTTAGGCTCGGGCTCCCCTAGGCTAAGGCTAGGGCTCCCCTAGCCTTCAGGCTAGGGCACCCCTAGGCTTTAGGCTCGGGCTCCCCTAGGCTAAGGCTAGGGCTCCCCTAGCCTTCAGGCTAGGGCACCCCTAGGCTTTAGGCTCGGGCTCCCCTAGGCTAAGGCTAGGGCTCCCCTAGCCTTCAGGCTAGGGCACCCCTAGGCTTTAGGCTCGGGCTCCCCTAGGCTAAGGCTAGGGCTCCCCTAGCCTTCAGGCTAGGGCACCCCTAGGCTTTAGGCTAGGGCTCCCCTAGGCTAAGGCTAGGGCTCCCCTAGCCTTCAGGCTAGGGCACCCCTAGGTTTAGGCTCCCCTAGGCTAAGGCTAGGGCTCCCCTAGCCTTCAGGCTAGGGCACCCCTAGGCTTTAGGCTAGGGCTCCCCTAGGCTAAGGCTAGGGCTCCCCTAGCCTTCAGGCTAGGGCACCCCTAGGCTTTAGGCTCCCCTAGGCTAAGGCTAGGGCTCCCCTAGCCTTCAGGCTAGGGCACCCCTAGGCTTTAGGCTAGGGCTCCCCTAGGCTAAGGCTAGGGCTCCCCTAGCCTTCAGGCTAGGGCACCCCTAGGCTTTAGGCTAGGGCTCCCCTAGGCTAAGGCTAGGGCTCCCCTAGCCTTCAGGCTAGGGCACCCCTAGGCTTTAGGCTCCCCTAGGCTAAGGCTAGGGCTCCCCTAGCCTTCAGGCTAGGGCACCCCTAGGCTTTAGGCTCCCCTAGGCTAAGGCTAGGGCTCCCCTAGCCTTCAGGCTAGGGCACCCCTAGGCTTTAGGCTAGGGCTCCCCTAGGCTAAGGCTAGGGCTCCCCTAGCCTTCAGGCTAGGGCACCCCTAGGCTTTAGGCTCCCCTAGGCTAAGGCTAGGGCTCCCCTAGCCTTCAGGCTAGGGCACCCCTAGGCTTTAGGCTAGGGCTCCCCTAGACTAAGGCTAGGGCTCCCCTAGCCTTCAGGCTAGGGCACCCCTAGGCTTTAGGCTCCCCTAGGCTAAGGCTAGGGCTCCCCTATCCTTCAGGCTAGGGCACCCCTAGGCTTTAGGCTCCCCTAGGCTAAGGCTAGGGCTCCCCTAGCCTTCAGGCTAGGGCACCCCTATGCTTTAGGCTAGGGCTCCCCTAGGCTAAGGCTAGGGCTCCCCTAGCCTTCAGGCTAGGGCACCCCTAGGCTTTAGGCTCCCCTAGGCTAAGGCTAGGGCTCCCCTAGCCTTCAGGCTAGGGCACCCCTAGGCTTTAGGCTAGGGCTCCCCTAGGCTAAGGCTAGGGCTCCCCTAGCCTTCAGGCTAGGGCACCCCTAGGCTTTAGGCTCCCCTAGGCTAAGGCTAGGGCTCCCCTAGCCTTCAGGCTAGGGCACCCCTAGGCTTTAGGCTAGGGCTCCCCTAGGCTAAGGCTAGAGCTCCCCTAGCCTTCAGCCTAGGGCACCCCTAGGCTTTAGGCTCCCCTAGGCTAAGGCTAGGGCTCCCCTAGCCTTCAGGCTAGGGCACCCCTAGGCTTTAGGCTAGGGCTCCCCTAGGCTAAGGCTAGGGCTCCCCTAGCCTTCAGGCTAGGGCACCCCTAGGCTTTAGGCTCCCCTAGGCTAAGGCTAGGGCTCCCCTAGCCTTCAGGCTAGGGCACCCCTAGGCTTTAGGCTAGGGCTCCCCTAGGCTAAGGCTAGGGCTCCCCTAGCCTTCAGGCTAGGGCACCCCTAGGCTTTAGGCTCCCCTAGGCTAAGGCTAGGGCTCCCCTAGCCTTCAGGCTAGGGCACCCCTAGGCTTTAGGCTAGGGCTCCCCTAGGCTAACGCTAGGGCTCCCCTAGCCTTCAGCGTAGGGCACCCCTAGGCTTTAGGCTCCCCTAGGCTAAGGCTAGGGCTCCCCTAGCCTTCAGGCTAGGGCACCCCTAGGCTTTAGGCTCCCCTAGGCTAAGGCTAGGGCTCCCCTAGCCTTCAGGCTAGGGCACCCCTAGGCTTTAGGCTAGGGCTCCCCTAGGCTAAGGCTAGGGATCCCCTAGCCTTCAGGCTAGGGCACCCCTAGGCTTTAGGCTCCCCTAGGCTAAGGCTAGGGCTCCCCTAGCCTTCAGGCTAGGGCACCCCTAGGCTTTAGGCTAGGGCTCCCCTAGGCTAAGGCTAGGGCTCCCCTAGCCTTCAGGCTAGGGCACCCCTAGGCTTTAGGCTCCCCTAGGCTAAGGCTAGGGCTCCCCTAGCCTTCAGGCTAGGGCACCCCTAGGCTTTAGGCTAGGGCTCCCTTAGGCTAAGGCTAGGGCTCCCCTAGCCTTCAGGCTAGGGCACCCCTAGGCTTTAGGCTCCCCTAGGCTAAGGCTAGGGCTCCCATAGCCTTCAGGCTAGGGCACCCCTAGGCTTTAGGCTCCCCTAGGCTAAGGCTAGGGCTCCCCTAGCCTTCAGGCTAGGGCACCCCTAGGCTTTAGGCTAGGGCTCCCCTAGGCTAAGGCTAGGGCTCCCCTAGCCTTCAGGCTAGGGCACCCCTAGGCTTTAGGCTCCCCTAGGCTAAGGCTAGGGCTCCCCTAGCCCTCAGGCTAGGGCACCCCTAGGCTTTAGGCTCCCCTAGGCTAAGGCTAGGGCTCCCCTAGCCCTCAGGCTAGGTCACCCCTAGGCTTTAGGCTAGGGCTCCCCTAGGCTAAGGCTAGGGCTCCCCTAGCCCTCAGGCTAGGGCACCCCTAGGCTTTAGGCTCCCCTAGGCTAAGGCTAGGGCTCCCCTAGCCCTCAGGCTAGGGCACCCCTAGGCTTTAGGCTCCCCTAGGCTAAGGCTAGGGCTCCCCTAGCCCTCAGGCTAGGGCACCCCTAGGCTTTAGGCTAGGGCTCCCCTAGGCTAAGGCTAGGGCTCCCCTAGCCCTCAGGCTAGGGCACCCCTAGGCTTTAGGCTCCCATAGGCTAAGGCTAGGGCTCCCCTAGCCCTCAGGCTAGGGCACCCCTAGGCTTTAGGCTAGGGCTCCCCTAGGCTAAGGCTAGGGCTCCCCTAGCCCTCAGGCTAGGGCACCCCTAGGCTTTAGGCTCCCCTAGGCTAAGGCTAGGGCTCCCCTAGCCCTCAGGCTAGGGCACCCCTAGGCTTTAGGCTAGGGCTCCCCTAGGCTAAGGCTAGGGCTCCCCTAGCCCACAGGCTAGGGCACCCCTAGGCTTTAGGCTCCCCTAGGCTAAGGCTAGGGCTCCCCTAGCCCTCAGGCTAGGGCACCCCTAGGCTTTAGGCTAGGGCTCCCCTAGGCTAAGGCTAGGGCTCCCCTAGCCCTCAGGCTAGGGCACCCCTAGGCTTTAGGCTCCCCTAGGCTAAGGCTAGGGCTCCCCTAGCCCTCAGGCTAGGGCACCCCTAGGCTTTAGGCTAGGGCTCCCCTAGGCTAAGGCTAGGGCTTCCCTAGCCCTCAGGCTAGGGCACCCCTAGGCTTTAGGCTCCCCTAGGCTAAGGCTAGGGCTCCCCTAGCCCTCAGGCTAGGGCACCCCTAGGCTTTAGGCTAGGGCTCCCCTAGGCTAAGGCTAGGGCTCCCCTAGCCCTCAGGCTAGGGCACCCCTAGGCTTTAGGCTCCCCTAGGCTAAGGCTAGGGCTCCCCTAGCCTTCAGGCTAGGGCTCCCCTAGGCTTTAGGCTAGGGCTCCCCTAGGCTAAGGCTAGGGCTCCCCTAGCCTTCAGGCTAGGGCACCCCTAGGCTTTAGGCTCCCCTAGGCTAAGGCTAGGGCTCCCCTAGCCTTCAGGCTAGGGCACCCCTAGGCTTTAGGCTAGGGCTCCCTTAGGCTAAGGCTAGGGCTCCCCTAGCCTTCAGGCTAGGGCACCCCTAGGCTTTAGGCTCCCCTAGGCTAAGGCTAGGGCTCCCCTAGCCTTCAGGCTAGGGCACCCCTAGGCTTTAGGCTCCCCTAGGCTAAGGCTAGGGCTCCCCTAGCCTTCAGGCTAGGGCACCACTAGGCTTTAGGCTAGGGCTCCCCTAGGCTAAGGCTAGGGCTCCCCTAGCCTTCAGGCTAGGGCACCCCTAGGCTTTAGGCTCCCCTAGGCTAAGGCTAGGGCTCCCCTTGCCCTCAGGCTAGGGCACCCCTAGGCTTTAGGCTCCCCTAGGCTAAGGCTAGGGCTCCCCTAGCCCTCAGGCTAGGGCACCCCTAGGCTTTAGGCTAGGGCTCCCCTAGGCTAAGGCTAGGGCTCCCCTAGCCCTCAGGCTAGGGCACCCCTAGGCTTTAGGCTCCCCTAGGCTAAGGCTAGGGCTCCCCTAGCCCTCAGGCTAGGGCACCCCTAGGCTTTAGGCTCCCCTAGGCTAAGGCTAGGGCTCCCCTAGCCCTCAGGCTAGGGCACCCCTAGGCTTTAGGCTAGGGCTCCCCTAGGCTAAGGCTAGGGCTCCCCTAGCCCTCAGGCTAGGGCACCCCTAGGCTTTAGGCTCCCATAGGCTAAGGCTAGGGCTCCCCTAGCCCTCAGGCTAGGGCACCCCTATGCTTTAGGCTAGGGCTCCCCTAGGCTAAGGCTAGGGCTCCCCTAGCCCTCAGGCTAGGGCACCCCTAGGCTTTAGGCTCCCCTAGGCTAAGGCTAGGGCTCCCCTAGCAATCAGGCTAAGGCACCCCTAGGCTTTAGGCTAGGGCTCCCCTAGGCTAAGGCTAGGGCTCCCCTAGCCCTCAGGCTAGGGCACCCCTAGGCTTTAGGCTCCCCTAGGCTAAGGCTAGGGCTCCCCTAGCCCTCAGGCTAGGGCACCCCTAGGCTTTAGGCTAGGGCTCCCCTAGGCTAAGGCTAGGGCTCCCCTAGCCCTCAGGCTAGGGCACCCCTAGGCTTTAGGCTCCCCTAGGCTAAGGCTAGGGCTCCCCTAGCCCTCAGGCTAGGGCACCCCTAGGCTTTAGGCTAGGGCTCCCCTAGGCTAAGGCTAGGGCTCCCCTAGCCCTCAGGCTAGGGCACCCCTAGGCTTTAGGCTCCCCTAGGCTAAGGCTAGGGCTCCCCTAGCCCTCAGGCTAGGGCACCCCTAGGCTTTAGGCTAGGGCTCCCCTAGGCTAAGGCTAGGGCTCCCCTAGCCCTCAGGCTAGGGCCCCCCTAGGCTTTAGGCTCCCCTAGGCTAAGGCTAGGGCTCCCCTAGCCCTCAGGCTAGGGCACCCCTAGGCTTTAGGCTTGGGCTCCCCTAGGCTAAGGCTAGGGCTCCCCTAGCCCTCAGACTAGGGCACCCCTAGGCTTTAGGCTCCCCTAGGCTAAGGCTAGGGCTCCCCTAGCCCTCAGGCTAGGGCACCCCTAGGCTTTAGGCTCCCCTAGGCTAAGGCTAGGGCTCCCCTAGCCCTCAGGCTAGGGCACCCCTAGGCTTTAGGCTAGGGCTCCCCTAGGCTAAGGCTGGGGGTCCCCTAGCCCTCAGGCTAGGGCACCCCTAGGCTTTAGGCTCCCCTAGGCTAAGGCTAGGGCTCCCCTAGCCCTCAGGCTAGGGCACCCCTAGGCTTTAGGCTAGGGCTCCCCTAGGCTAAGGCTAGGGCTCCCCTAGCCCTCAGGCTAGGGCACCCCTAGGCTTTAGGCTCCCCTAGGCTAAGGCTAGGGCTCCCCTAGCCCTCAGGCTAGGGCACCCCTAGGCTTTAGGCTAGGGCTCCCCTAGGCTAAGGCTAGGGCTCCCCTAGCCCTCAGGCTAGGGCACCCCTAGGCTTTAGGCTCCCCTAGGCTAAGGCTAGGGCTCCCCTAGCCCTCAGGCTAGGGCACCCCTAGGCTTTAGGCTAGGGCTCTCCTAGGCTAAGGCTAGGGCTCCCCTAGCCCTCAGGCTAGGGCACCCCTAGGCTTTAGGCTCCCCTAGGCTAAGGCTAGGGCTCCCCTAGCCCTCAGGCTAGGGCACCCCTAGGCTTTAGGCTCCCCTAGGCTAAGGCTAGGGCTCCCCTAGCCCTCAGGCTAGGGCACCCCTAGGCTTTAGGCTCCCCTAGGCTAAGGCTAGGGCTCCCCTAGCCCTCAGGCTAGGGCACCCCTAGGCTTTAGGCTCCACTAGGCTAAGGCTAGGGCTCCCCTAGCCCTCAGGCTAGGGCACCCCTAGGCTTTAGGCTCCCCTAGGCTAAGGCTAGGGCTCCCCTAGCCCTCAGGCTAGGGCACCCCTAGGCTTTAGGCTCCCCTAGGCTAAGGCTAGGGCTCCCCTAGCCCTCAGGCTAGGGCACCCCTAGGCTTTAGGCTCCCCTAGGCTAAGGCTAGGGCTCCCCTAGCCCTCAGGCTAGGGCACCCCTAGGCTTTAGGCTCCCCTAGGCTAAGGCTAGGGCTCCCCTAGCCCTCAGGCTAGGGCACCCCTAGGCTTTAGGCTCCCCTAGGCTAAGGCTAGGGCTCCCCTAGCCCTCAGGCTAGGGCACCCCTAGGCTTTAGGCTCCCCTAGGCTAAGGCTAGGGTTCCCCTAGCCCTCAGGCTAGGGCACCCCTAGGCTTTAGGCTCCCCTAGGCTAAGGCTAGGGCTCCCCTAGCCCTCAGGCTAGGGCACCCCTAGGCTTTAGGCTCCCCTAGGCTAAGGCTAGGGCTCCCCTAGCCCTCAGGCTAGGGCACCCCTAGGCTTTAGGCTCCCCTAGGCTAAGGCTAGGGCTCCCCTAGCCCTCAGGCTAGGGCACCCCTAGGCTTTAGGCTCCCCTAGGCTAAGGCTAGGGCTCCCCTAGCCCTCAGGCTAGGGCACCCCTAGGCTTTAGGCTCCCCTAGGCTAAGGCTAGGGCTCCCCTAGGCTAAGGCTAGGGCTCCCCTAGCCCTCAGGCTAGGGCACCCCTAGGCTTTAGGCTCCCCTAGGCTAAGGCTAGGGCTCCCCTAGGCTAAGGCTAGGGCTCCCCTAGCCCTCAGGCTAGGGCACCCCTAGGCTTTAGGCTCCCCTAGGCTAAGGCTAGGGCTCCCCTAGGCTAAGGCTAGGGCTCCCCTAGCCCTCAGGCTAGGGCACCCCTAGGCTTTAGGCTCCCCTAGGCTAAGGCTAGGGCTCCCCTAGGCTAAGGCTAGGGCTCCCCTAGCCCTCAGGCTAGGGCACCCCTAGGCTTTAGGCTCCCCTAGGCTAAGGCTAGGGCTCCCCTAGGCTAAGGCTAGGGCTACCCTAGCCCTCAGGCTAGGGCACCCCTAGGCTTTAGGCTCCCCTAGGCTAAGGCTAGGGCTCCCCTAGCCCTCAGGCTAGGGCACCCCTAGGCTTTAGGCTCCCCTAGGCTAAGGCTAGGGCTCCCCTAGCCCTCAGGCTAGGGCACCCCTAGGCTTTAGGCTAGGGCTCCCCTAGGCTAAGGCTAGGGCTCCCCTAGCCCTCAGGCTAGGGCACCCCTAGGCTTTAGGCTCCCCTAGGCTAAGGCTAGGGCTCCCCTAGCCCTCAGGCTAGGGCACCCCTAGGCTTTAGGCTAGGGCTCCCCAAGGCTAAGGCTAGGGCTCCCCTAGCCCTCAGGCTAGGGCACCCCTAGGCTTTAGGCTCCCCTAGGCTAAGGCTAGGGCTCCCCTAGCTCTCAGGCTAGGGCACCCCTAGGCTTTAGGCTCCCCTAGGCTAAGGCTAGGGCTCCCCTAGCCCTCAGGCTAGGGCACCCCTAGGCTTTAGGCTCCCCTAGGCTAAGGCTAGGGCTCCCCTAGCCCTCAGGCTAGGGCACCCCTAGGCTTTAGGCTCCCCTAGGCTAAGGCTAGGGCTCCCCTAGCCCTCAGGCTAGGGCACCCCTAGGCTTTAGGCTCCCCTAGGCTAAGGCTAGGGCTCCCCTAGCCCTCAGGCTAGGGCACCCCTAGGCTTTAGGCTCCCCTAGGCTAAGGCTAGGGCTCCCCTAGCCCTCAGGCTAGGGCACCCCTAGGCTTTAGGCTCCCCTAGGCTAAGGCTAGGGCTCCCCTAGCCCTCAGGCTAGGGCACCCCTAGGCTTTAGGCTCCCCTAGGCTAAGGCTAGGGCTCCCCTAGCCCTCAGGCTAGGACACCCCTAGGCTTTAGGCTCCCTAGGCTAAGGCTAGGGCTCCCCTAGCCCTCAGGCTAGGGCACCCCTAGGCTTTAGGCTCCCCTAGGCTAAGGCTAGGGCTCCCCTAGCCCTCAGGCTAGGGCACCCCTAGGCTTTAGGCTCCCCTAGGCTAAGGCTAGGGCTCCCCTAGCCCTCAGGCTAGGGCACCCCTAGGCTTTAGGCTCCCCTAGGCTAAGGCTAGGGCTCCCCTAGCCCTCAGGCTAGGGCACCCCTAGGCTTTAGGCTCCCCTAGGCTAAGGCTAGGGCTCCCCTAGCCCTCAGGCTAGGGCACCCCTAGGCTTTAGGCTCCCCTAGGCTAAGGCTAGGGCTCCCCTAGCCCTCAGGCTAGGGCACCCCTAGGCTTTAGGCTCCCCTAGGCTAAGGCTAGGGCTCCCCTAGGCTAAGGCTAGGGCTCCCCTAGCCCTCAGGCTAGGGCACCCCTAGGCTTTAGGCTCCCCTAGGCTAAGGCTAGGGCTCCCCTAGGCTAAGGCTAGGGCTCCCCTAGCCCTCAGGCTAGGGCACCCCTAGGCTTTAGGCTCCCCTAGGCTAAGGCTAGGGCTCCCCTAGGCTAAGGCTAGGGCTCCCCTAGCCCTCAGGCTAGGGCACCCCTAGGCTTTAGGCTCCCCTAGGCTAAGGCTAGGGCTCCCCTAGGCTAAGGCTAGGGCTCCCCTAGCCCTCAGGCTAGGGCACCCCTAGGCTTTAGGCTCCCCTAGGCTAAGGCTAGGGCTCCCCTAGGCTAAGGCTAGGGCTACCCTAGCCCTCAGGCTAGGGCACCCCTAGGCTTTAGGCTCCCCTAGGCTAAGGCTAGGGCTCCCCTAGCCCTCAGGCTAGGGCACCCCTAGGCTTTAGGCTCCCCTAGGCTAAGGCTAGGGCTCCCCTAGCCCTCAGGCTAGGGCACCCCTAGGCTTTAGGCTCCCCTAGGCTAAGGCTAGGGCTCCCCTAGGCTAAGGCTAGGGCTCCCCTAGCCCTCAGGCTAGGGCACCCCTAGGCTTTAGGCTCCCCTAGGCTAAGGCTAGGGCTCCCCTAGGCTAAGGCTAGGGCTCCCCTACCCCTCAGGCTAGGGCACCCCTAGGCTTTAGGCTCCCCTAGGCTAAGGCTAGGGCTCCCCTAGGCTAAGGCTAGGGCTCCCCTAGCCCTCAGGCTAGGGCACCCCTAGGCTTTAGGCTCCCCTAGGCTAAGGCTAGGGTTCCCCTAGCCCTCAGGCTAGGGCACCCCTAGGCTTTAGGCTCCCCTAGGCTAAGGCTAGGGCTCCCCTAGCCCTCACTAGGGCACCCCTAGGCTTTAGGCTCCCCTAGGCTAAGGCTAGGGCTCCCCTAGCCCTCAGGCTAGGGCACCCCTAGGCTTTAGGCTCCCCTAGGCTAAGGCTAGGGCTCCCCTAGGCTAAGGCTAGGGCTCCCCTAGCCCTCAGGCTAGGGCACCCCTAGGCTTTAGGCTCCCCTAGGCTAAGGCTAGGGCTCCCCTAGCCCTCAGGCTAGGGCACCCCTAGGCTTTAGGCTCCCCTAGGCTAAGGCTAGGGCTCCCCTAGCCCTCAGGCTAGGGCACCCCTAGGCTTTAGGCTCCCCTAGGCTAAGGCTAGGGCTCCCCTAGCCCTCAGGCTAGGGCACCCCTAGGCTTTAGGCTCCCCTAGGCTAAGGCTAGGGCTCCCCTAGCCCTCAGGCTAGGGCACCCCTAGGCTTTAGGCTCCCCTAGGCTAAGGGTATGGCTCCCCTAGCCCTCAGGCTAGGGCACCCCTAGGCTTTAGGCTCCCCTAGGCTAAGGCTAGGGCTCCCCTAGCCCTCAGGCTAGGGCACCACTAGGCTTTAGGCTCCCCTAGGCTAAGGCTAGGGCTCCCCTAGCCCTCAGGCTAGGGCACCCCTAGGCTTTAGGCTCCCCTAGGCTAAGGCTAGGGCTCCCCTAGCCCTCAGGCTAGGGCACCCCTAGGCTTTAGGCTCCCCTAGGCTAAGGCTAGGGCTCCCCTAGCCCTCAGGCTAGGGCACCCCTAGGCTTTAGGCTCCCCTAGGCTAAGGCTAGGGCTCCCCTAGCCCTCAGGCTAGGGCACCCCTAGGCTTTAGGCTCCCCTAGGCTAAGGCTAGGGCCCCCCTAGCCCTCAGGCTAGGGCACCCCTAGGCTTTAGGCTCCCCTAGGCTAAGGCTAGGGCTCCCCTAGCCCTCAGGCTAGGGCACCCCTAGGCTTTAGGCTCCCCTAGGCTAAGGCTAGGGCTCCCCTAGCCCTCAGGCTAGGGCACCCCTAGGCTTTAGGCTCCCCTAGGCTAAGGCTAGGGCTCCCCTAGCCCTCAGGCTAGGGCACCCCTAGGCTTAGGCTCCCCTAGGCTAAGGCTAGGGCTCCCCTAGTCCTCAGGCTAGGGCACCCCTAGGCTTTAGGCTCCCCTAGGCTAAGGCTAGGGCTCCCCTAGCCCTCAGGCTAGGGCACCCCTAGGCTTTAGGCTCCACTAGGCTAAGGCTAGGGCTCCCCTAGCCATCAGGCTAGGGCACCCCTAGGCTTTAGGCTCCCCTAGGCTAAGGCTAGGGCTCCCCTAGCCCTCAGGCTAGGGCACCCCTAGGCTTTAGGCTCCCCTAGGCTAAGGCTAGGGCTCCCCTAGCCCTCAGGCTAGGGCACCCCTAGGCTTTAGGCTAGGGCTCCCCTAGGCTAAGGCTAGGGCTCCCCTAGCCCTCAGGCTAGGGCACCCCTAGGCTTTAGGCTCCCCTAGGCTAAGGCTAGGGCTCCCCTAGCCCTCAGGCTAGGGCACCCCTAGGCTTTAGGCTCCCCTAGGCTAAGGCTAGGGCTCCCCTAGCCCTCAGGCTAGGGCACCCCTAGGCTTTAGGCTCCCCTAGGCTAAGGCTAGGGCTCCCCTAGCCCTCAGGCTAGGGCACCCCTAGGCTTTAGGCTAGGGCTCCCCTAGGCTAAGGCTAGGGCTCCCCTAGCCCTCAGGCTAGGGCACCCCTAGGCTTTAGGCTCCCCTAGGCTAAGGCTAGGGCTCCCCTAGCCCTCAGGCTAGGGCACCCCTAGGCTTTAGGCTAGGGCTCCCCTAGGCTAAGGCTAGGGCTCCCCTAGCCCTCAGGCTAGGGCACCCCTAGGCTTTAGGCTCCCCTAGGCTAAGGCTAGGGCTCCCCTAGCCCTCAGGCTAGGGCACCCCTAGGCTTTAGGCTAGGGCTCCCCTAGGCTAAGGCTAGGGCTCCCCTAGCTCTCAGGCTAGGGCACCCCTAGGCTTTAGGCTCCCCTAGGCTAAGGCTAGGGCTCCCCTAGCCCTCAGGCTAGGGCACCCCTAGGCTTTAGGCTAGGGCTCCCCTAGGCTAAGGCTAGGGCTCCCCTAGCCCTCAGGCTAGGGCACCCCTAGGCTTTAGGCTCCCCTAGGCTAAGGCTAGGGCTCCCCTAGCCCTCAGGCTAGGGCACCCCTAGGCTTTAGGCTCCCCTAGGCTAAGGCTAGGGCTCCCCTAGCCCTCAGGCTAGGGCACCCCTAGGCTTTAGGCTCCCCTAGGCTAAGGCTAGGGCTCCCCTAGCCCTCAGGCTAGGGCACCCCTAGGCTTTAGGCTCCCCTAGGCTAAGGCTAGGGCTCCCCTAGCCCTCAGGCTAGGGCACCCCTAGGCTTTAGGCTCCCCTAGGCTAAGGCTAGGGCTCCCCTAGCCCTCAGGCTAGGGCACCCCTAGGCTTTAGGCTCCCCTAGGCTAAGGCTAGGGCTCCCCTAGCCCTCAGGCTAGGGCACCCCTAGGCTTTAGGCTCCCCTAGGCTAAGGCTAGGGCTCCCCTAGCCCTCAGGCTAGGGCACCCCTAGGCTTTAGGCTCCCCTAGGCTAAGGCAAGGGCTCCCCTAGCCCTCAGGCTAGGGCACCCCTAGGCTTTAGGCTCCCCTAGGCTAAGGCTAGGGCTCCCCTAGCCCTCAGGCTAGGGCACCCCTAGGCTTTAGGCTCCCCTAGGCTAAGGCTAGGGCTCCCCTAGCCCTCAGGCTAGGGCACCCCTAGGCTTTAGGCTCCCCTAGGCTAAGGCTAGGGCTCCCCTAGCCCTCAGGCTAGGGCACCCCTAGGCTTTAGGCTCCCCTAGGCTAAGGCTAGGGCTCCCCTAGCCCTCAGGCTAGGGCACCCCTAGGCTTTAGGCTCCCCTAGGCTAAGGCTAGGGCTCCCCTAGCCCTCAGGCTAGGGCACCCCTAGGCTTTAGGCTCCCCTTAGGCTAAGGCTAGGGCTCCCCTAGCCCTCAGGCTAGGGCACCCCTAGGCTTTAGGCTCCCCTAGGCTAAGGCTAGGGCTCCCCTAGCCCTCAGGCTAGGGCACCCCTAGGCTTTAGGCTCCCCTAGGCTAAGGCTAGGGCTCCCCTAGCCCTCAGGCTAGGGCACCCCTAGGCTTTAGGCTCCCCTAGGCTAAGGCTAGGGCTCCCCTAGGCTAAGGCTAGGGCTCCCCTAGCCCTCAGGCTAGGGCACCCCTAGGCTTTAGGCTCCCCTAGGCTAAGGCTAGGGCTCCCCTAGGCTAAGGCTAGGGCTCCCCTAGCCCTCAGGCTAGGGCACCCCTAGGATTTAGGCTACCCTAGGCTAAGGCTAGGGCTCCCCTAGGCTAAGGCTAGGGCTCCCCTAGCCCTCAGGCTAGGGCAACCCTAGGCTTTAGGCTCCCCTAGGCTAAGGCTAGGGCTCCCCTAGGCTAAGGCTAGGGCTCCCCTAGGCTTTAGGCTCCCCTAGGCTAAGGCTAGGGCTCCCCTAGCCCTCAGGCTAGGGCACCCCTAGGCTTTAGGCTCCCCTAGGCTAAGGCTAGGGCTCCGCTAGGCTAAGGCTAGGGCTCCCCTAGCCCTCAGGCTAGGGCACCCCTAGGCTTTAGGCTCCCCTAGGCTAAGGCTAGGGCTCCCCTAGGCTAAGGCTAGGGCTCCCCTAGCCCTCAGGCTAGGGCACCCCTAGGCTTTAGGCTCCCCTAGGCTAAGGCTAGGGCTCCCCTAGGCTAAGGCTAGGGCTCCCCTAACCCTCAGGCTAGGGCACGCTAGGCTTTAGGCTCCCCTAGGCTAAGGCTAGGGCTCCCCTAGCCCTCAGGCTAGGGCACCCCTAGGCTTTAGGCTCCCCTAGGCTAAGGCTAGGGCTCCCCTAGCCCTCAGGCTAGGGCACCCCTAGGCTTTAGGCTCCCCTAGGCTAAGGCTAAGGCTCCCCTAGCCCTCAGGCTAGGGCACCCCTAGGCTTTAGGCTCCCCTAGGCTAAGGCTAGGGCTCCCCTAGGCTAAGGCTAGGGCTCCCCTAGCCCTCAGGCTAGGGCACCCCTAGGCTTTAGGCTCCCCTAGGCTAAGGCTAGGGCTCCCCTAGCCCTCAGGCTAGGGCACCCCTAGGCTTTAGGCTCCCCTAGGCTAAGGCTAGGGCTCCCCTAGCCCTCAGGCTAGGGCACCCCTAGGCTTTAGGCTCCCCTAGGCTAAGGCTAGGGCTCCCCTAGCCCTCAGGCTAGGGCACCCCTAGGCTTTACGCTCCCCTAGGCTAAGGGTAGGGCTCCCCTAGCCCTCAGGCTAGGGCACCCCTAGGCTTTAGGCTCCCCTAGGCTAAGGCTAGGGCTCCCCTAGCCCTCAGGCTAGGGCACCCCTAGGCTTTAGGCTCCCCTAGGCTGAGGCTAGGGCTCCCCTAGACCTCAGGCTAGGGCACCCCTAGGCTTTAGGCTCCCCTAGGCTAAGGCTAGGGCTCCCCTAGCCCTCAGGCTAGGGCACCCCTAGGCTTTAGGCTCCCCTAGGCTAAGGCTAGGGCTCCCCTAGCCCTCAGGCTAGGGCACCCCTAGGCTTTAGGCTCCCCTAGGCTAAGGCTAGGGCTCCCCTAGCCCTCAGGCTAGGGCACCCCTAGGCTTTAGGCTCCCCTAGGCTAAGGCTAGGGCTCCCCTAGCCCTCAGGCTAGGGCACCCCTAGGCTTTAGGCTCCCCTAGGCTAAGGCTAGGGCTCCCCTAGCCCTCAGGCTAGGGCACCCCTAGGCTTTAGGCTCCCCTAGGCTAAGGCTAGGGCTCCCCTAGCCCTCAGGCTAGGGCACCCCTAGGCTTTAGGCTCCCCTAGGCTAAGGCTAGGGCTCCCCTAGCCCTCAGGCTAGGGCACCCCTAGGCTTTAGGCTCCCCTAGGCTAAGGCTAGGGCTCCCCTAGCCCTCAGGCTAGGGCACCCCTAGGCTTTAGGCTCCCCTAGGCTAAGGCTAGGGCTCCCCTAGCCCTCAGGCTAGGGCACCCCTAGGCTTTAGGCTCCCCTAGGCTAAGGCTAGGGCTCCCCTAGCCCTCAGGCTAGGGCACCCCTAGGCTTTAGGCTCCCCTAGGCTAAGGCTAGGGCTCCCCTAGCCCTCAGGCTAGGGCACCCCTAGGCTTTAGGCTCCCCTAGGCTAAGGCTAGGGCTCCCCTAGCCCTCAGGCTAGGGCACCCCTAGGCTTTAGGCTAGGGCTCCCCTAGGCTAAGGCTAGGGCTCCCCTAGCCCTCAGGCTAGGGCACCCCTAGGCTTTAGGCTCCCCTAGGCTAAGGCTAGGGCTCCCCTAGCCCTCAGGCTAGGGCACCCCTAGGCTTTAGGCTAGGGCTCCCCTAGGCTAAGGCTAGGGCTCCCCTAGCCCTCAGGCTAGGGCACCCCTAGGCTTTAGGCTCCCCTAGGCTAAGGCTAGGGCTCCCCTAGCCCTCAGGCTAGGGCACCCCTAGGCTTTAGGCTAGGGCTCCCCTAGGCTAAGGCTAGGGCTCCCCTAGCTCTCAGGCTAGGGCACCCCTAGGCTTTAGGCTCCCCTAGGCTAAGGCTAGGGCTCCCCTAGCCCTCAGGCTAGGGCACCCCTAGGCTTTAGGCTAGGGCTCCCCTAGACTAAGGCTAGGGCTCCCCTAGCCCTCAGGCTAGGGCACCCCTAGGCTTTAGGCTCCCCTAGGCTAAGGCTAGGGCTCCCCTAGCCCTCAGGCTAGGGCACCCCTAGGCTTTAGGCTCCCCTAGGCTAAGGCTAGGGCTCCCCTAGCCC
Organism: Tenrec ecaudatus; assembly: GCF_050624435.1. NCBI lineage: Eukaryota > Metazoa > Chordata > Mammalia > Afrosoricida > Tenrecidae > Tenrec > Tenrec ecaudatus. The sequence continues at coordinate 89,163 of NW_027458217.1, forward strand.
TCAGGCTAGGGCACCCCTAGGCTTTAGGCTCCCCTAGGCTAAGGCTAGGGCTCCCCTAGCCCTCAGGCTAGGGCACCCCTAGGCTTTAGGCTCCCCTAGGCTAAGGCTAGGGCTCCCCTAGCCCTCAGGCTAGGGCACCCCTAGGCTTTAGGCTCCCCTAGGCTAAGGCTAGGGCTCCCCTAGCCCTCAGGCTAGGGCACCCCTAGGCTTTAGGCTCCCCTAGGCTAAGGCTAGGGCTCCCCTAGCCCTCAGGCTAGGGCACCCCTAGGCTTTAGGCTCCCCTAGGCTAAGGCTAGGGCTCCCCTAGCCCTCAGGCTAGGGCACCCCTAGGCTTTAGGCTCCCCTAGGCTAAGGCAAGGGCTCCCCTAGCCCTCAGGCTAGGGCACCCCTAGGCTTTAGGCTCCCCTAGGCTAAGGCTAGGGCTCCCCTAGCCCTCAGGCTAGGGCACCCCTAGGCTTTAGGCTCCCCTAGGCTAAGGCTAGGGCTCCCCTAGCCCTCAGGCTAGGGCACCCCTAGGCTTTAGGCTCCCCTAGGCTAAGGCTAGGGCTCCCCTAGCCCTCAGGCTAGGGCACCCCTAGGCTTTAGGCTCCCCTAGGCTAAGGCTAGGGCTCCCCTAGCCCTCAGGCTAGGGCACCCCTAGGCTTTAGGCTCCCCTAGGCTAAGGCTAGGGCTCCCCTAGCCCTCAGGCTAGGGCACCCCTAGGCTTTAGGCTCCCCTTAGGCTAAGGCTAGGGCTCCCCTAGCCCTCAGGCTAGGGCACCCCTAGGCTTTAGGCTCCCCTAGGCTAAGGCTAGGGCTCCCCTAGCCCTCAGGCTAGGGCACCCCTAGGCTTTAGGCTCCCCTAGGCTAAGGCTAGGGCTCCCCTAGCCCTCAGGCTAGGGCACCCCTAGGCTTTAGGCTCCCCTAGGCTAAGGCTAGGGCTCCCCTAGGCTAAGGCTAGGGCTCCCCTAGCCCTCAGGCTAGGGCACCCCTAGGCTTTAGGCTCCCCTAGGCTAAGGCTAGGGCTCCCCTAGGCTAAGGCTAGGGCTCCCCTAGCCCTCAGGCTAGGGCACCCCTAGGATTTAGGCTACCCTAGGCTAAGGCTAGGGCTCCCCTAGGCTAAGGCTAGGGCTCCCCTAGCCCTCAGGCTAGGGCAACCCTAGGCTTTAGGCTCCCCTAGGCTAAGGCTAGGGCTCCCCTAGGCTAAGGCTAGGGCTCCCCTAGGCTTTAGGCTCCCCTAGGCTAAGGCTAGGGCTCCCCTAGCCCTCAGGCTAGGGCACCCCTAGGCTTTAGGCTCCCCTAGGCTAAGGCTAGGGCTCCGCTAGGCTAAGGCTAGGGCTCCCCTAGCCCTCAGGCTAGGGCACCCCTAGGCTTTAGGCTCCCCTAGGCTAAGGCTAGGGCTCCCCTAGGCTAAGGCTAGGGCTCCCTAGCCCTCAGGCTAGGGCACCCCTAGGCTTTAGGCTCCCCTAGGCTAAGGCTAGGGCTCCCCTAGGCTAAGGCTAGGGCTCCCCTAACCCTCAGGCTAGGGCACGCTAGGCTTTAGGCTCCCCTAGGCTAAGGCTAGGGCTCCCCTAGCCCTCAGGCTAGGGCACCCCTAGGCTTTAGGCTCCCCTAGGCTAAGGCTAGGGCTCCCCTAGCCCTCAGGCTAGGGCACCCCTAGGCTTTAGGCTCCCCTAGGCTAAGGCTAAGGCTCCCCTAGCCCTCAGGCTAGGGCACCCCTAGGCTTTAGGCTCCCCTAGGCTAAGGCTAGGGCTCCCCTAGGCTAAGGCTAGGGCTCCCCTAGCCCTCAGGCTAGGGCACCCCTAGGCTTTAGGCTCCCCTAGGCTAAGGCTAGGGCTCCCCTAGCCCTCAGGCTAGGGCACCCCTAGGCTTTAGGCTCCCCTAGGCTGAGGCTAGGGCTCCCCTAGACCTCAGGCTAGGGCACCCCTAGGCTTTAGGCTCCCCTAGGCTAAGGCTAGGGCTCCCCTAGCCCTCAGGGTAGGGCACCCCTAGGCTTTAGGCTCCCCTAGGCTAAGGCTAGGGCTCCCCTAGCCCTCAGGCTAGGGCACCCCTAGGCTTTAGGCTCCCCTAGGCTAAGGCTAGGGCTCCCCTAGCCCTCAGGCTAGGGCACCCCTAGGCTTTAGGCTCCCCTAGGCTAAGGCTAGGGCTCCCCTAGCCCTCAGGCTAGGGCACCCCTAGGCTTTAGGCTCCCCTAGGCTAAGGCTAGGGCTCCCCTAGCCCTCAGGCTAGGGCACCCCTAGGCTTTAGGCTCCCCTAGGCTAAGGCTAGGGCTCCCCTAGCCCTCAGGCTAGGGCACCCCTAGGCTTTAGGCTCCCCTAGGCTAAGGCTAGGGCTCCCCTAGCCCTCAGGCTAGGGCACCCCTAGGCTTTAGGCTCCCCTAGGCTAAGGCTAGGGCTCCCCTAGCCCTCAGGCTAGGGCACCCCTAGGCTTTAGGCTCCCCTAGGCTAAGGCTAGGGCTCCCCTAGCCCTCAGGCTAGGGCACCCCTAGGCTTTAGGCTCCCCTAGGCTAAGGCTAGGGCTCCCCTAGCCCTCAGGCTAGGGCACCCCTAGGCTTTAGGCTCCCCTAGGCTAAGGCTAGGGCTCCCCTAGCCCTCAGGCTATGGCACCCCTAGGCTTTAGGCTCCCCTAGGCTAAGGCTAGGGCTCCCCTAGCCCTCAGGCTAGGGCACCCCTAGGCTTTAGGCTCCCCTAGGCTAAGGCTAGGGCTCCCCTAGCCCTCAGGCTAGGGCACCCCTAGGCTTTAGGCTCCCCTAGGCTAAGGCTAGGGCTCCCCTAGCCCTCAGGCTAGGGCACCCCTAGGCTTTAGGCTCCCCTAGGCTAAGGCTAGGGCTCCCCTAGCCCTCAGGCTAGGGCACCCCTAGGCTTTAGGGTCCCCTAGGCTAAGGCTAGGGCTCCCCTAGCCCTCAGGCTAGGGCACCCCTAGGCTTTAGGCTCCCCTAGGCTAAGGCTAGGGCTCCCCTAGCCCTCAGGCTAGGGCACCCCTAGGCTTTAGGCTCCCCTAGGCTAAGGCTAGGGCTCCCCTAGCCCTCAGGCTAGGGCACCCCTAGGCTTTAGGCTCCCCTAGGCTAAGGCTAGGGCTCCCCTAGCCCTCAGGCTAGGGCACCCCTAGGCTTTAGGCTCCCCTAGGCTAAGGCTAGGGCTCCCCTAGCCCTCAGGCTAGGGCACCCCTAGGCTTTAGGCTCCCCTAGGCTAAGGCTAGGGCTCCCCTAGCCCTCAGGCTAGGGCACCCCTAGGCTTTAGGCTCCCCTAGGCTAAGGCTAGGGCTCCCCTAGGCTAAGGCTAGGGCTCTCCTGGCCCTCAGGCTAGGGCACCCCTAGGCTTTAGGCTCCCCTAGGCTAAGGCTAGGGCTCCCCTAGCCCTCAGGCTAGGGCACCCCTAGGCTTTAGGCTAGGGCTCCCCTAGGCTAAGGCTAGGGCTCCCCTAGCCCTCAGGCTAGGGCACCCCTAGGCTTTAGGCTAGGGCTCCCCTAGGCTAAGGCTAGGGCTCCCCTAGCCCTCAGGCTAGGGCACCCCTAGGCTTTAGGCTAGGGCTCCCCTAGGCTAAGGCTAGGGCTCCCCTAGTCCTCAGGCTAGGGCACCCCTAGGCTTTAGGCTAGGGCTCCCCTAGGCTAAGGCTAGGGCTCCCCTAGCCCTCAGGCTAGGGCACCCCTAGGCTTTAGGCTAGGGCACCCCTAGGCTAAGGCTAGGGCTCCCCTAGCCCTCCGGCTAGGGCACCCCTAGGCTTTAGGCTAGGGCTCCCCTAGGCTAAGGCTAGGGCTCCCCTAGCCCTCAGGCTAGGGCACCCCTAGGCTTTAGGCTCCCCTAGGCTAAGGCTAGGGCTCCCCTAGCCCTCAGGCTAGGGCACCCCTAGGCTTTAGGCTAGGGCTCCCCTAGGCTAAGGCTAGGGCTCCCCTAGCCCTCAGGCTAGGGCACCCCTAGGCTTTAGGCTAGGGCTCCCCTAGGCTAAGGCTAGGGCTCCCCTAGCCCTCAGGCTAGCGCACCCCTAGGCTTTAAGCTAGGGCTCCCCTAGGCTAAGGCTAGGGCTCCCCTAGCCCTCAGGCTAGGGCACCCCTAGGCTTTAGGCTAGGGCTCCCCTAGGCTAAGGCTAGGGCTCCCCTAGCCCTCAGGCTAGGGCACCACTAGGCTTTAGGCTAGGGCTCCCCTAGGCTAAGGCTAGGGCTCCCCTAGCCCTCAGGCTAGGGCACCCCTAGGCTTTAGGCTAGGGCTCCCCTAGGCTAAGGCTAGGGCTCCCCTAGCCCTCAGGCTAGGGCACCCCTAGGCTTTAGGCTAGGGCTCCCCTAGGCTAAGGCTAGGGCTCCCCTAGCCCTCAGGCTAGGGCACCCCTAGGCTTTAGACTAGGGCTCCCCTAGGCTAAGGCTAGGGCTCCCCTAGCCCTCAGGCTAGGGCACCCCTAGGCTTTAGGCTAGGGCTCCCCTAGGCTAAGGCTAGGGCTCCCCTAGCCCTCAGGCTAGGGCACCCCTAGGCTTTAGGCTAGGGCTCCCCTAGGCTAAGGCTAGGGCTCCCCTAGCCCTCAGGCTAGGGCACCCCTAGGCTATAGGCTAGGGCTCCCCTAGGCTAAGGCTAGGGCTCCCCTAGCCCTCAGGCTAGGGCAACCCTAGGCTTTAGGCTAGGGCTCCCCTAGGCTAAGGCTAGGGCTCCCCTAGCCCTCAGGCTAGGGCACCCCTAGGCTTTAGGCTAGGGCTCCCCTAGGCTAAGGCTAGGGCTCCCCTAGCCCTCAGGCTAGGGCACCCCTAGGCTTTAGGCTAGGGCTCCCCTAGGCTAAGGCTAGGGCTCCCCTAGCCCTCAGGCTAGGGCACCCCTAGGCTTTAGGCTAGGGCTCCCCTAGGCTAAGGCTAGGGCTCCCCTAGCCCTCAGGCTAGGGCACCCCTAGGCTTTAGGCTAGGGCTCCCCTAGGCTAAGGCTAGGGCTCCCCTAGCCCTCAGGCTAGGGCACCCCTAGGCTTTAGGCTAGGGCTCCCCTAGGCTAAGGCTAGGGCTCCCCTAGCCCTCAGGCTAGGGCACCCCTAGGCTTTAGGCTAGGGCTCCCCTAGGCTAAGGCTAGGGCTCCCCTAGCCCTCAGGCTAGGGCACCCCTAGGCTTTAGGCTAGGGTTCCCCTAGGCTAAGGCTAGGGCTCCCCTAGCCCTCAGGCTAGGGCACCCCTAGCCCTCAGGCTAGGGCACCCCTAGGCTTTAGGCTAGGGCTCCCCTAGGCTAAGGCTAGGGCTCCCCTAGCCCTCAGGCTAGGGCACTCCTAGGCTTTAGGCTAGGGCTCCCCTAGGCTAAGGCTAGGGCTCCCCTAGCCCTCAGGCTAGGGCACCCCTAGGCTTTAGGCTAGGGCTCCCCTAGGCTAAGGCTAGGGCTCCCCTAGCCCTCAGGCTAGGGCACCCCTAGGCTTTAGGCTCCCCTAGGCTAAGGCTAGGGCTCCCCTAGCCCTCAGGCTAGGGCACCCCTAGGCTTTAGGTTAGGGCTCCCCTAGGCTAAGGCTAGGGCTCCCCTAGCCCTCAGGCTAGGGCACCCCTAGGCTTTAGGCTCCCCAAGGCTAAGGCTAGGGCTCCCCTAGCCTTCAGGCTAGGGCACCCCTAGGCTTTAGGCTCCCCTAGGCTAAGGCTAGGGCTCCCCTAGCCCTCAGGCTAGGGCACCCCTAGGCTTTAGGCTAGGGCTCCCCTAGGCTAAGGCTAGGGCTCCCCTAGCCCTCAGGCTAGGGCACCCCTAGGCTTTAGGCTCCCCTAGGCTAAGGCTAGGGCTCCCCTAGCCCTAAGGCTAGGGCACCCCTAGGCTTTAGGCTAGGGCTCCCCTAGGCTAAGGCTAGGGCTCCTCTAGCCCTCAGGCTAGGGCACCCCTAGGCTTTAGGCTCCCCTAGGCTAAGGCTAGGGCTCCCCTAGCCCTCAGGCTAGGGCACCCCTAGGCTTTAGGCTAGGGCTCCCCTAGGCTAAGGCTAGGGCTCCCCTAGCCCTCAGGCTAGGGGCACCCCTAGGCTTTAGGCTCCCCTAGGCTAAGGCTAGGGCTCCCCTAGCCCTCAGGCTAGGGCACCCCTAGGCTTTAGGCTCCCCTAGGGCTAAGGCTAGGGCTCCCCTAGCCCTCAGGCTAGGGCACCCCTAGGCTTTAGGCTCCCCTAGGCTAAGGCTAGGGCTCCCCTAGCCCTCAGGCTAGGGCACCCCTACGCTTTAGGCTCCCCTAGGCTAAGGCTAGGGCTCCCCTAGCCCTCAGGCTAGGGCACCCCTAGGCTTTAGGCTCCCCTAGGCTAAGGCTAGGGCTCCCCTAGCCCTCAGGCTAGGGCACCCCTAGGCTTTAGGCTCCCCTAGGCTAAGGCTAGGGCTCCCCTAGCCCTCAGGCTAGGGCACCCCTAGGCTTTAGGCTCCCCTAGGCTAAGGCTAGGGCTCCCCTAGCCCTCAGGCTAGGGCACCCCTAGGCTTTAGGCTCCCCTAGGCTAAGGCTAGGGCTCCCCTAGCCCTCAGGCTAGGGCACCCCTAGGCTTTAGGCTCCCCTAGGCTAAGGCTAGGGCTCCCCTAGCCCTCAGGCTAGGGCACCCCTAGGCTTTAGGTTCCCCTAGGCTAAGGCTAGGGCTCCCCTAGCCCTCAGGCTAGGGCACCCCTAGGCTTTAGGCTCCCCTAGGCTAAGGCTAGGGCTCCCCTAGCCCTCAAGCTAGGGCACCCCTAGGCTTTAGGCTCCCCTAGGCTAAGGCTAGGGCTCCCCTAGCCCTCAGGCTAGGGCACCCCTAGGCTTTAGGCTCCCCTAGGCTAAGGCTAGGGCTCCCCTAGCCCTCAGGCTAGGGCACCCCTAGGCTTTAGGCTCCCCTAGGCTAAGGCTAGGGCTCCCCTAGCCCTCAGGCTAGGGCACCCCTAGGCTTTAGGCTCCCCTAGGCTAAGGCTAGGGCTCCCCTAGCCCTCAGGCTTGGGCACCCCTAGGCTTTAGGCTCCCCTAGGCTAAGGCTAGGGCTCCCCTAGCCCTCAGGCTAGGGCACCCCTAGGCTTTAGGCTCCCCTAGGCTAAGGCTAGGGCTCCCCTAGCCCTCAGGCAAGGGCACCCCTAGGCTTTAGGCTAGGGCTCCCCTAGGCTAAGGCTAGGGCTCCCCTAGCCCTCAGGCTAGGGCACCCCTAGGCTTTAGGCTCCCCTAGGCTAAGGCTAGGGCTCCCCTAGCCCTCAGGCTAGGGCACCCCTAGGCTTTAGGTTAGGGCACCCCTAGGCTTTAGGCTCCCCTAGGCTAAGGCTAGGGCTCCCCTAGCCCTCAGGCTAGGGCACCCCTAGGCTTTAGGCTCCCCTAGGCTAAGGCTAGGGCTCCCCTAGCCCTCAGGCTAGGGCACCCCTAGGCTTTAGGCTCCCCTAGGCTAAGGCTAGGGCTCCCCTAGCCCTCAGGCTAGGGCACCCCTAGGCTTTAGGCTCCCCTAGGCTAAGGCTAGGGCTTCCCTAGCCCTCAGGCTAGGGCACCCCTAGGCTTTAGGCTCCCCTAGGCTAAGGCTAGGGCTCCCCTAGCCCTCAGGCTAGGGCACCCCTAGGCTTTAGGCTCCCCTAGGCTAAGGCTAGGGCTCCCCTAGCCCTCAGGCTAGGGCACCCCTAGGCTTTAGGCTCCCCTAGGCTAAGGCTAGGGCTCCCCTAGCCCTCAGGCTAGGGCACCCCTAGGCTTTAGGCTCCCCTAGGCTAAGGCTAGGGCTCCCCTAGCCCTCAGGCTAGGGCACCCCTAGGCTTTAGGCTCCCCTAGGCTAAGGCTAGGGCTCCCCTAGCCCTCAGGCTAGGGCACCCCTAGGCTTTAGGCTAGGGCTCCCCTAGGCTAAGGCTAGGGCTCCCCTAGCCCTCAGGCTAGGGCACCCCTAGGCTTTAGGCTAGGGCTCCCCTAGGCTAAGGCTAGGGCTCCCCTAGCCCTCAGGCTAGGGCACCCCTAGGCTTTAGGCTAGGGCTCCCCTAGGCTAAGGCTAGGGCTCCCCTAGCCCTCAGGCTAGGGCACCCCTAGGCTTTAGGCTAGGGCTCCCCTAGGCTAAGGGTAGGGCTCCCCTAGCCCTCAGGCTAGGGCAACCCTAGGCTTTAGGCTAGGGCTCCCCTAGGCTAAGGCTAGGGCTCCCCTAGCCCTCAGGCTAGGGCACCCCTAGGCTTTAGGCTAGGGCTCCCCTAGGCTAAGGCTAGGGCTCCCCTAGCCCTCAGGCTAGGGCACCCCTACGCTTTAGGCTAGGGCTCCCCTAGGCTAAGGCTAGGGCTCCCCTAGCCCTCAGGCTAGGGCACCCCTAGGCTTTAGGCTAGGGCTCCCCTAGGCTAAGGCTAGGGCTCCCCTAGCCCTCAGGCTAGGGCACCCCTAGGCTTTCGCTAGGGCTCCCCTAGGCTAAGGCTAGGGCTCCCCTAGCCCTCAGGCTAGGGCACCCCTAGGCTTTAGGCTAGGGCTCCCCTAGGCTAAGGCTAGGGCTCCCCTAGCCCTCAGGCTAGGGCACCCCTAGGCTTTAGGCTAGGGCTCCCCTAGGCTAAGGCTAGGGCTCCCCTAGCCCTCAGGCTAGGGCACCCCTAGGCTTTAGGCTAGCGCTCCCCTATGCTAAGGCTAGGGCTCCCCTAGCCCTCAGGCTAGGGCACCCCTAGGCTTTAGGCTAGGGCTCCCCTAGGCTAAGGCTAGGGCTCCCCTAGCCCTCAGGCTAGGGCACCCCTAGGCTTTAGGCTAGGGCTCCCCTAGGCTAAGGCTAGGGCTCCCCTAGCCCTCAGGCTAGGGCACCCCTAGGCTTTAGGCTAGGGCTTCCCTAGGCTAAGGCTAGGGCTCCCCTAGCCCTCAGGCTAGGGCACCCCTAGGCTTTAGGCTAGGGCTCCCCTAGGCTAAGGCTAGGGCTCCCCTAGCCCTCAGGCTAGGGCACCCCTAGGCTTTAGGCTAGGGCTCCCCTAGGCTAAGGCTAGGGCTCCCCTAGCCCTCAGGCTTGGGCACCCCTAGGCTTTAGGCTAGGGCTCCCCTAGTCTAAGGCTAGGGCTCCCCTAGCCCTCAGGCTTGGGCACCCCTAGGCTTTAGGCTAGGGCTCCCCTAGGCTAAGGCTAGGGCTCCCCTAGCCCTCAGGCTAGGGCACCCCTAGGCTTTAGGCTCCCCTAGGCTAAGGCTAGGGCTCCCCTAGCCTTCAGGCTAGGGCTCCCCTAGGCTAAGGCTAGGGCTCCCCTAGCCCTCAGGCTAGGGCACCCCTAGGCTTTAGGCTAGGGCTCCCCTCGGCTAAGGCTAGGGCACCCCTAGCCCTCAGGCTAGGGCACCCCTAGGCGTTAGGCTAGGGCTCCCCTCGGCTAAGGCTAGGGCTCCCCTAGCCCTCAGGCTAGGGCACCCCTAGGCGTTAGGCTAGGGCTCCCCTCGGCTAAGGCTAGGGCTCCCCTAGCCCTCAGGCTAGGGCACCCCTAGGCGTTAGGCTAAGGCTCCCCTCGGCTAAGGCTAGGGCTCCCCTAGCCCTCAGGCTAGGGCACCCCTAGGCGTTAGGCTAGGGCTCCCCTCGGCTAAGGCTAGGGCTCCCCTAGCCCTCAGGCTAGGGCACCCCTAGGCGTTAGGCTAGGGCTCCCCTCGGCTAAGGCTAGGGCTCCCCTAGCCCTCAGGCTAGGGCACCCCTAGGCGTTAGGCTAGGGCTCCCCTCGGCTAAGGCTAGGGCTCCCCTAGCCCTCAGGCTAGGGCACCCCTAGGCGTTAGGCTAGGGCTCCCCTAGGCTAAGGCTAGGGCTCCCCTAGCCCTCAGGCTAGGGCACCCCTAGGCTTTAGGCTCCCCTAGGCTAAGGCTAGGGCTCCCCTAGGCTAAGGCTAGGGCTCCCCTAGCCCTCAGGCTAGGGCACGCTAGGCTTTAGGCTCCCCTAGGCTAAGGCTAGGGCTCCCCTAGCCCTCAGGCTAGGGCACCCCTAGGCTTTAGGCTCCCCTAGGCTAAGGCTAGGGCTCCCCTAGCCCTCAGGCTAGGGCACCCCTAGGCTTTAGGCTCCCCTAGGCTAAGGCTAAGGCTCCCCTAGCCCTCAGGCTAGGGCACCCCTAGGCTTTAGGCTCCCCTAGGCTAAGGCTAGGGCTCCCCTAGGCTAAGGCTAGGGCTCCCCTAGCCCTCAGGCTAGGGCACCCCTAGGCTTTAGGCTCCCCTAGGCTAAGGCTAGGGCTCCCCTAGCCCTCAGGCTAGGGCACCCCTAGGCTTTAGGCTCCCCTAGGCTAAGGCTAGGGCTCCCCTAGCCCTCAGGCTAGGGCACCCCTAGGCTTTAGGCTCCCCTAGGCTAAGGCTAGGGCTCCCCTAGCCCTCAGGCTAGGGCACCCCTAGGCTTTACGCTCCCCTAGGCTAAGGCTAGGGCTCCCCTAGCCCTCAGGCTAGGGCACCCCTAGGCTTTAGGCTCCCCTAGGCTAAGGCTAGGGCTCCCCTAGCCCTCAGGCTAGGGCACCCCTAGGCTTTAGGCTCCCCTAGGCTAAGGCTAGGGCTCCCCTAGACCTCAGGCTAGGGCACCCCTAGGCTTTAGGCTCCCCTAGGCTAAGGCTAGGGCTCCCCTAGCCCTCAGGCTAGGGCACCCCTAGGCTTTAGGCTCCCCTAGGCTAAGGCTAGGGCTCCCCTAGCCCTCAGGCTAGGGCACCCCTAGGCTTTAGGCTCCCCTAGGCTAAGGCTAGGGCTCCCCTAGCCCTCAGGCTAGGGCACCCCTAGGCTTTAGGCTCCCCTAGGCTAAGGCTAGGGCTCCCCTAGCCCTCAGGCTAGGGCACCCCTAGGCTTTAGGCTCCCCTAGGCTAAGGCTAGGGCTCCCCTAGCCCTCAGGCTAGGGCACCCCTAGGCTTTAGGCTCCCCTAGGCTAAGGCTAGGGCTCCCCTAGCCCTCAGGCTAGGGCACCCCTAGGCTTTAGGCTCCCCTAGGCTAAGGCTAGGGCTCCCCTAGCCCTCAGGCTAGGGCACCCCTAGGCTTTAGGCTCCCCTAGGCTAAGGCTAGGGCTCCCCTAGCCCTCAGGCTAGGGCACCCCTAGGCTTTAGGCTCCCCTAGGCTAAGGCTAGGGCTCCCCTAGCCCTCAGGCTAGGGCACCCCTAGGCTTTAGGCTCCCCTAGGCTAAGGCTAGGGCTCCCCTAGCCCTCAGGCTAGGGCACCCCTAGGCTTTAGGCTCCCCTAGGCTAAGGCTAGGGCTCCCCTAGCCCTCAGGCTAGGGCACCCCTAGGCTTTAGGCTCCCCTAGGCTAAGGCTAGGGCTCCCCTAGCCCTCAGGCTAGGGCACCCCTAGGCTTTAGGCTCCCCTAGGCTAAGGCTAGGGCTCCCCTAGCCCTCAGGCTAGGGCACCCCTAGGCTTTAGGCTCCCCTAGGCTAAGGCTAGGGCTCCCCTAGCCCTCAGGCTAGGGCACCCCTAGGCTTTAGGCTCCCCTAGGCTAAGGCTAGGGCTCCCCTAGCCCTCAGGCTAGGGCACCCCTAGGCTTTAGGCTCCCCTAGGCTAAGGCTAGGGCTCCCCTAGCCCTCAGGCTAGGGCACCCCTAGGCTTTAGGCTCCCCTAGGCTAAGGCTAGGGCTCCCCTAGCCCTCAGGCTAGGGCACCCCTAGGCTTTAGGCTCCCCTAGGCTAAGGCTAGGGCTCCCCTAGCCCTCAGGCTAGGGCACCCCTAGGCTTTAGGCTCCCCTAGGCTAAGGCTAGGGCTCCCCTAGGCTAAGGCTAGGGCTCTCCTAGCCCTCAGGCTAGGGCACCCCTAGGCTTTAGGCTCCCCTAGGCTAAGGCTAGGGCTCCCCTAGCCCCCAGGCTAGGGCACCCCTAGGCTTTAGGCTAGGGCTCCCCTAGGCTAAGGCTAGGGCTCCCCTAGTCCTCAGGCTAGGGCACCCCTAGGCTTTAGGCTAGGGCTCCCCTAGGCTAAGGCTAGGGCTCCCCTAGCCCTCAGGCTAGGGCACCCCTAGGCTTTAGGCTAGGGCACCCCTAGGCTAAGGCTAGGGCTCCCCTAGCCCTCCGGCTAGGGCACCCCTAGGCTTTAGGCTAGGGCTCCCCTAGGCTAAGGCTAGGGCTCCCCTAGCCCTCAGGCTAGGGCACCCCTAGGCTTTAGGCTAGGGCTCCCCTAGGCTAAGGCTAGGGCTCCCCTAGCCCTCAGGCTAGGGCACCCCTAGGCTTTAGGCTAGGGCTCCCCTAGGCTAAGGCTAGGGCTCCCCTAGCCCTCAGGCTAGGGCACCCCTAGGCTTTAGGCTAGGGCTCCCCTAGGCTAAGGCTAGGGCTCCCCTAGCCCTCAGGCTAGGGCACCCCTAGGCTTTAGGCTAGGGCTCCCCTAGGCTAAGGCTAGGGCTCCCCTAGCCCTCAGGCTAGGGCACCCCTAGGCTTTAGGCTAGGGCTCCCCTAGGCTAAGGCTAGGGCTCCCCTAGCCCTCAGGCTAGGGCACCCCTAGGCTTTAGGCTAGGGCTCCCTAGGCTAAGGCTAGGGCTCCCCTAGCCCTCAGGCTAGGGCACCCCTAGGCTTTAGGCTAGGGCTCCCCTAGGCTAAGGCTAGGGCTCCCCTAGCCCTCAGGCTAGGGCACCCCTAGGCTTTAGGCTAGGGCTCCCCTAGGCTAAGGCTAGGGCTCCCCTAGCCCTCAGGCTAGGGCACCCCTAGGCTTTAGGCTAGGGCTCCCCTAGGCTAAGGCTAGGGCTCCCCTAGCCCTCAGGCTAGGGCACCCCTAGGCTTTAGGCTAGGGCTCCCCTAGGCTAAGGCTAGGGCTCCCCTAGCCCTCAGGCTAGGGCACCCCTAGGCTTTAGGCTAGGGCTCCCCTAGGCTAAGGCTAGGGCTCCCCTAGCCCTCAGGCTAGGGCACCCCTAGGCTATAGGCTAGGGCTCCCCTAGGCTAAGGCTAGGGCTCCCCTAGCCCTCAGGCTAGGGCAACCCTAGGCTTTAGGCTAGGGCTCCCCTAGGCTAAGGCTAGGGCTCCCCTAGCCCTCAGGCTAGGGCACCCCTAGGCTTTAGGCTAGGGCTCCCCTAGGCTAAGGCTAGGGCTCCCCTAGCCCTCAGGCTAGGGCACCCCTAGGCTTTAGGCTAGGGCTCCCCTAGGCTAAGGCTAGGGCTCCCCTAGCCCTCAGGCTAGGGCACCCGTAGGCTTTAGGCTAGGGCTCCCCTAGGCTAAGGCTAGGGCTCCCCTAGCCCTCAGGCTAGGGCACCCCTAGGCTTTAGGCTAGGGCTCCCCTAGGCTAAGGCTAGGGCTCCCCTAGCCCTCAGGCTAGGGCACCCCTAGGCTTTAGGCTAGGGCTCCCCTAGGCTAAGGCTAGGGCTCCCCTAGCCCTCAGGCTAGGGCACCCCTAGGCTTTAGGCTAGGGCTCCCCTAGGCTAAGGCTAGGGCTCCCCTAGCCCTCAGGCTAGGGCACCCCTAGGCTTTAGGCTAGGGTTCCCCTAGGCTAAGGCTAGGGCTCCCCTAGCCCTCAGGCTAGGGCACCCCTAGCCCTCAGGCTAGGGCACCCCTAGGCTATAGGCTAGGGCTCCCCTAGGCTAAGGCTAGGGCTCCCCTAGCCCTCAGGCTAGGGCACCCCTAGGCTTTAGGCTAGGGCTCCCCTAGGCTAAGGCTAGGGCTCCCCTAGCCCTCAGGCTAGGGCACCCCTAGGCTTTAGGCTAGGGCTCCCCTAGGCTAAGGCTAGGGCTCCCCTAGCCCTCAGGCTAGGGCACCACTAGGCTTTAGGCTCCCCTAGGCTAAGGCTAGGGCTCCCCTAGCCCTCAGGCTAGGGCACCCCTAGGCTTTAGGCTAGGGCTCCCCTAGGCTAAGGCTAGGGCTCCCCTAGCCTCAGGCTAGGGCACCCCTAGGCTTTAGGCTCCCCAAGGCTAAGGCTAGGGCTCCCCTAGCCCTCAGGCTAGGGCACCCCTAGGCTTTAGGCTCCCCTAGGCTAAGGCTAGGGCTCCCCTAGCCCTCAGGCTAGGGCACCCCTAGGCTTTAGGCTAGGGCTCCCCTAGGCTAAGGCTAGGGCTCCCCTAGCCCTCAGGCTAGGGCACCCTAGGCTTTAGGCTCCCCTAGGCTAAGGCTAGGGCTCCCCTAGCCCTAAGGCTAGGGCACCCCTAGGCTTTAGGCTAGGGCTCCCCTAGGCTAAGGCTAGGGCTCCTCTAGCCCTCAGGCTAGGGCACCCCTAGGCTTTAGGCTCCCCTAGGCTAAGGCTAGGGCTCCCCTAGCCCTCAGGCTAGGGCACCCCTAGGCTTTAGGCTAGGGCTCCCCTAGGCTAAGGCTAGGGCTCCCCTAGCCCTCAGGCTAGGGCACCCCTAGGCTTTAGGCTCCCCTAGGCTAAGGCTAGGGCTCCCCTAGCCCTCAGGCTAGGGCACCCCTAGGCTTTAGGCTCCCCTAGGCTAAGGCTAGGGCTCCCCTAGCCCTCAGGCTAGGGCACCCCTAGGATTTAGGCTCCCCTAGGCTAAGGCTAGGGCTCCCCTAGCCCTCAGGCTAGGGCACCCCTACGCTTTAGGCTCCCTAGGCTAAGGCTAGGGCTCCCCTAGCCCTCAGGCTAGGGCACCCCTAGGCTTTAGGCTCCCCTAGGCTAAGGCTAGGGCTCCCCTAGCCCTCAGGCTAGGGCACCCCTAGGCTTTAGGCTACCCTAGGCTAAGGCTAGGGCTCCCCTAGCCCTCAGGCTAGGGCACCCCTAGGCTTTAGGCTCCCCTAGGCTAAGGCTAGGGCTCCCCTAGCCCTCAGGCTAGGGCACCCCTAGGCTTTAGGCTCCCCTAGGCTAAGGCTAGGGCTCCCCTAGCCCTCAGGCTAGGGCACCCCTAGGCTTTAGGCTCCCCTAGGCTAAGGCTAGGGCTCCCCTAGCCCTCAGGCTAGGGCACCCCTAGGCTTTAGGTTCCCCTAGGCTAAGGCTAGGGCTCCCCTAGCCCTCAGGCTAGGGCACCCCTAGGCTTTAGGCTCCCCTAGGCTAAGGCTAGGGCTCCCCTAGCCCTCAGGCTAGGGCACCCCTAGGCTTTAGGCTCCCCTAGGCTAAGGCTAGGGCTCCCCTAGCCCTCAGGCTAGGGCACCCCTAGGCTTTAGGCTCCCCTAGGCTAAGGCTAGGGCTCCCCTAGCCCTCAGGCTAGGGCACCCCTAGGCTTTAGGCTCCCCTAGGCTAAGGCTAGGGCTCCCCTAGCCCTCAGGCTAGGGCACCCCTAGGCTTTAGGCTCCCCTAGGCTAAGGCTAGGGCTCCCCTAGCCCTCAGGCTTGGGCACCCCTAGGCTTTAGGCTCCCCTAGGCTAAGGCTAGGGCTCCCCTAGCCCTCAGGCTAGGGCACCTCTAGGCTTTAGGCTCCCCTAGGCTAAGGCTAGGGCTCCCCTAGCCCTCAGGCAAGGGCACCCCTAGGCTTTAGGCTAGGGCTCCCCTAGGCTAAGGCTAGGGCTCCCCTAGCCCTCAGGCTAGGGCACCCCTAGGCTTTAGGCTCCCCTAGGCTAAGGCTAGGGCTCCCCTAGCCCTCAGGCTAGGGCACCCCTAGGCTTTAGGTTAGGGCACCCCTAGGCTTTAGGCTCCCCTAGGCTAAGGCTAGGGCTCCCCTAGCCCTCAGGCTAGGGCACCCCTAGGCTTTAGGCTCCCCTAGGCTAAGGCTAGGGCTCCCCTAGCCCTCAGGCTAGGGCACCCCTAGGCTTTAGGCTCCCCTAGGCTAAGGCTAGGGCTCCCCTAGCCCTCAGGCTAGGGCACCCCTAGGCTTTAGGCTCCCCTAGGCTAAGGCTAGGGCTTCCCTAGCCCTCAGGCTAGGGCACCCCTAGGCTTTAGGCTCCCCTAGGCTAAGGCTAGGGCTCCCCTAGCCCTCAGGCTAGGGCACCCCTAGGCTTTAGGCTCCCCTAGGCTAAGGCTAGGGCTCCCCTAGCCCTCAGGCTAGGGCACCCCTAGGCTTTAGGCTCCCCTAGGCTAAGGCTAGGGCTCCCCTAGCCCTCAGGCTAGGGCACCCCTAGGCTTTAGGCTCCCCTAGGCTAAGGCTAGGGCTCCCCTAGCCCTCAGGCTAGGGCACCCCTAGGCTTTAGGCTCCCCTAGGCTAAGGCTAGGGCTCCCCTAGCCCTCAGGCTAGGGCACCCCTAGGCTTTAGGCTCCCCTAGGCTAAGGCTAGGGCTCCCCTAGGCTAAGGCTAGGGCTCCACTAGCCCTCAGGCTAGGGCACCCCTAGGCTTTAGGCTAGGGCTCCCCTAGGCTAAGGCTAGGGCTCCCCTAGCCCTCAGGCTAGGGCACCCCTAGGCTTTAGGCTAGGGCTCCCCTAGGCTAAGGCTAGGGCTCCCCTAGCCCTCAGGCTAGGGCACCCCTAGGCTTTAGGCTAGGGCTCCCCTAGGCTAAGGCTAGGGCTCCCCTAGCCCTCAGGCTAGGGCAACCCTAGGCTTTAGGCTAGGGCTCCCCTAGGCTAAGGCTAGGGCTCCCCTAGCCCTCAGGCTAGGGCACCCCTAGGCTTTAGGCTAGGGCTCCCCTAGGCTAAGGCTAGGGCTCCCCTAGCCCTCAGGCTAGGGCACCCCTACGCTTTAGGCTAGGGCTCCCCTAGGCTAAGGCTAGGGCTCCCCTAGCCCTCAGGCTAGGGCACCCCTAGGCTTTAGGCTAGGGCTCCCCTAGGCTAAGGCTAGGGCTCCCCTAGCCCTCAGGCTAGGGCACCCCTAGGCTTTAGGCTAGGGCTCCCCTAGGCTAAGGCTAGGGCTCCCCTAGCCCTCAGGCTAGGGCACCCCTAGGCTTTAGGCTAGGGCTCCCCTAGGCTAAGGCTAGGGCTCCCCTAGCCCTCAGGATAGGGCACCCCTAGGCTTTAGGCTAGGGCTCCCCTAGGCTAAGGCAAGGGCTCCCCTAGCCCTCAGGCTAGGGCACCCCTAGGCTTTAGGCTAGGGCTCCCCTAGGCTAAGGCTAGGGCTCCCCTAGCCCTCAGGCTAGGGCACCCCTAGGCTTTAGGCTAGGGCTCCCCTAGGCTAAGGCTAGGGCTCCCCTAGCCCTCAGGCTAGGGCACCCCTAGGCTTTAGGCTAGGGCTCCCCTAGGCTAAGGCTAGGGCTCCCCTAGCCCTCAGGCTAGGGCACCCCTAGGCTTTAGGCTAGGGCTTCCCTAGGCTAAGGCTAGGGCTCCCCTAGCCCTCAGGCTAGGGCACCCCTAGGCTTTAGGCTAGGGCTCCCCTAGGCTAAGGCTAGGGCTCCCCTAGCCCTCAGGCTAGGGCACCCCTAGGCTTTAGGCTAGGGCTCCCCTAGGCTAAGGCTAGGGCTCCCCTAGCCCTCAGGCTTGGGCACCCCTAGGCTTTAGGCTAGGGCTCCCCTAGTCTAAGGCTAGGGCTCCCCTAGCCCTCAGGCTTGGGCACCCCTAGGCTTTAGGCTAGGGCTCCCCTAGGCTAAGGCTAGGGCTCCCCTAGCCCTCAGGCTAGGGCACCCCTAGGCTTTAGGCTCCCCTAGGCTAAGGCTAGGGCTCCCCTAGCCTTCAGGCTAGGGCACCCCTAGGCTAAGGCTAGGGCTCCCCTAGCCCTCAGGCTAGGGCACCCCTAGGCGTTAGGCTAGGGCTCCCCTCGGCTAAGGCTAGGGCTCCCCTAGCCCTCAGGCTAGGGCACCCCTAGGCGTTAGGCTAGGGCTCCCCTCCGCTAAGGCTAGGGCTCCCCTAGCCCTCAGGCTAGGGCACCCCTAGGCGTTAGGCTAGGGCTCCCCTCGGCTAAGGCTAGGGCTCCCCTAGCCCTCAGGCTAGGGCACCCCTAGGCGTTAGGCTAGGGCTCCCCTCGGCTAAGGCTAGGGCTCCCCTAGCCCTCAGGCTAGGGCACCCCTAGGCGTTAGGCTAGGGCTCCCCTCGGCTAAGGCTAGGGCTCCCCTAGCCCTCAGGCTAGGGCACCCCTAGGCGTTAGGCTAGGGCTCCCCTCGGCTAAGGCTAGGGCTCCCCTAGCCCTCAGGCTAGGGCACCCCTAGGCGTTAGGCTAGGGCTCCCCTCGGCTAAGGCTAGGGCTCCCCTAGCCCTCAGGCTAGGGCACCCCTAGGCGTTAGGCTAGGGCTCCCCTCGGCTAAGGCTAGGGCTCCCCTAGCCCTCAGGCTAGGGCACCCCTAGGCGTTAGGCTAGGGCTCCCCTCGGCTAAGGCTAGGGCTCCCCTAGCCCTCAGGCTAGGGCACCCCTAGGCGTTAGGCTAGGGCTCCCCTCGGCTAAGGCTAGGGCTCCCCTAGCCCTCAGGCTAGGGCACCCCTAGGCGTTAGGCTAGGGCTCCCCTCGGCTAAGGCTAGGGCTCCCCTAGCCCTCAGGCTAGGGCACCCCTAGGCGTTAGGCTAGGGCTCCCCTCGGCTAAGGCTAGGGCTCCCCTAGCCCTCAGGCTAGGGCACCCCTAGGCGTTAGGCTAGGGCTCCCCTCGGCTAAGGCTAGGGCTCCCCTAGCCCTCAGGCTAGGGCACCCCTAGGCGTTAGGCTAGGGCTCCCCTCGGCTAAGGCTAGGGCTCCCCTAGCCCTCAGGCTAGGGCACCCCTAGGCGTTAGGCTAGGGCTCCCCTCGGCTAAGGCTAGGGCTCCCCTAGCCCTCAGGCTAGGGCACCCCTAGGCGTTAGGCTAGGGCTCCCCTCGGCTAAGGCTAGGGCTCCCCTAGCCCTCAGGCTAGGGCACCCCTAGGCGTTAGGCTAGGGCTCCCCTCGGCTAAGGCTAGGGCTCCCCTAGCCCTCAGGCTAGGGCACCCCTAGGCGTTAGGCTAGGGCTCCCCTCGGCTAAGGCTAGGGCTCCCCTAGCCCTCAGGCTAGGGCACCCCTAGGCGTTAGGCTAGGGCTCCCCTCGGCTAAGGCTAGGGCTCCCCTAGCCCTCAGGCTAGGGCACCCCTAGGCGTTAGGCTAGGGCTCCCCTCGGCTAAGGCTAGGGCTCCCCTAGCCCTCAGGCTAGGGCACCCCTAGGCGTTAGGCTAGG